>NC_090652.1:271695929-271911828 GCF_040937935.1 Hyperolius riggenbachi | reverse complement strand
ATTCCCAGCTATGGTATGATGTATACTGGTTTTTAAAATAGTATAATTCCCTGGCAGAAGAGACCCTCCTCCCTCCGGTAGGAGGGAGGAGGGAATAGGTAGAAGGGTAGAAGGGTAGAAGGGTAGAAGGGAGGAGGGAGAGGGGAGGAGGAGGGAGAAGGGAGGAGGGAGGAAGGGAGAAGGGAGGAGGGAGGAAGGGAGAAGGGAGGAGGGAGGAGGGAGGAGGGAGAAGGGAGAAGGGAGGAGGGAGGAGGGAGAAGGGAGAAGGGAGGAGGAGAAGGAGGAGGGAGAAGGGAGGAGGGAGGAGGGAGGAGGGAGAAGGGAGGAGGAGAGGGAGAGGGAGGGAGAGGGAGGAGGAGAGGGAGGAGGGAGGAGGGAGGAGGAGGAGGGAGGAGGAGGAGGAGGGAGGAGGGAGAAGGGAGAAGAGAGAATGGAGAATGGAGGAGGGAGGAGGAGAGGCCAATTAAAATCTCCCTAGCAGAGTGTGTAGCAGCTGTCCCACAACTAATTAGTGTAGCCAGACAACTGAGTCAAATGGTATAAAGGACCTAGCTTGAAGGGAGGGGGGGGCGGGTTCTCTAGCACTGAAAGCAGTGTGTTTGACAATAACATGTCTGCTGACAGTGAAATGGAGGCTAAAAATTTTGCTCAATACAGCATTATGGGGCGAATCGAACTTCCGCAAAAGTTCGCCTGATGCAGGCGAACGCGAACCCACAAAGTTCGCCTGGAACCGTTCGCCGGCGAACCGTTCGGCCCATCTCTATTTATTATTTACAGGATGTTGAAGTGAGATGTGATCATCAGCCATTCACAGATTTACCCATCACCTTATTGAATCAGTTACATGCTTTCCATGCTGGCACTTCCCTCTAGAAATTATTCATGCTGTGAATGAATGTCTGGAGCGGTGGTGCGGTCTTGTTTTTTACCTACATATATATTTATGTTATAAATCATTGCTAATTTTTGCACAGAGCAGAAAGTAAATTCCTAGAATCCCTCGGGCCCTCAGCACCATCTTTAGTTTCCCTAACATCAGCTTGGGGATCTGACATGATAAAATGAGATAAAGAGATCTTTTTTCACCCTTTTGACTTCTCAAGTCATTAAAGCAGACTGTCACACCCATGTAGCATTGGATAGTGTACTAGTGGCTGGATAGTGTACTGGTTAAGGGCTCTGCCTCTGACACAGGAGACCAGGGTTTGAATCTTGGCTCCTCCTTTTCAGTAAGCCAGCACCTATTCAGTAGGAGACCTCAGGCAAGACTCCCTAACACTGCTACTGCCTATAGAGCGCATCCTAGTGGCTGCAGCTCTGGTGTTTTGAGTCCGCCAGGAGAAAAGCGCGATATAAATGTTCTGTGTTTGTTTGTTTTGTTTAGCATTTCCTGTTAGAAGACACTGCAGTCATTTACTAGGACATGAACACCTGTAATAATATTTGTTAAAATTCTTGTAATACATAGTGCTAACATTTGCAGAGGCATAATTAGTAGTGACTATGCAATGTCTGAAAGTTAGGAGGATAATTAGCAACAATGTCTGAAAGCTACTGTTAGGAGTGTGTGTGTGTGTGTGTGTGTGTGTGTGTGTGTGTGTGTGTGTGTGTGTGTGTGTGTGTGTGTGTGTGTGTGTATGTGTGTGTATGTGTGTGTTCGTGTTAGGCGTAGATAAGGAGTGGTTAGGGTTAAGCACCATGAGGGGCGTCTTAGGGTCAAAGGAACAGTAACAATTAACTTGTTTTTTTCAATTGAGGTAGGAATAGTTTGGGAAGTGCTGATGGGATTTCTGATGTTGCCGTTCTCATTGCCTAGCAACTGGGAGGGGTGGTCAGGACACAGGACAGTTGGAACTGTGTCTCATGCTCCCTGTCACCTCCTTTCAACCAAAAAGATGGCTGCCCTAATGAAATCACAAACATTTGCCTGTTCTTTTAAAACAGGATGGGTAAGAGATTATATTACCTATCTATTTTAATTAACATAACTTATGTAACTTAATGACAGTGGCCTCAATTCATGGAGCATTATCAAATGTTTATCAAACACTTTATCAAACGTTTGATAATTTACCTCATGGGTAAAATCTCATTTTAAATTCACTAAGGTGTTATATATATATCGAATGTTTTACCGATAAAACGTTCAACAAATATATAACACCTTAGTGAGATTTTACCCATGAGGTAAATTATCAAACGTTTGATAAAGTGTTTGATAAACGTTTGATAATGCTCCGTGAATTGAGGCCAGTATGTTTGTTTAGGCTGAAGTTCCTCTTTAAGTACGGGTGTATACATTTCAATGCTTATCTATTTGTTTACTGTTATCAAATTCCTTTCACACTTCAGTGTCACCAAATCTAATGGACTACTTAATGTAATAAATAGCGGAGATACCGCCGCACGGGCAAGCGGCATGGCGGCTATCTCCGCATTCCAGCCGGCGGCTTCTGCCGCGCAGCAACACGCTGCTGGTTCGCCTGGTCCTTCTAGTGCACACAGATTGAGAGCTACACGCGCGCGCCAGGCGACAGGACCTTTATGCTAGCAGAAGGGGAGTCAGCTGATCAGGCCGATCAGCTGCCTCCAGCTATGCTCCGGATTGGCTGAATGACTGGGGCGGCGCTGCAGAGCGCTCTGGGTATATATAGGACTTGCCTGTCACTTGCAAGTTGTCTGCTGTTGCGAAAACTTACGTGTGAGCACTCAGACCCCAGTCAGATCTTACAGTGTGTTAGAACCAGCCGGAGCTGGGAATTCACACTTAGTCAGATTCCGGTGATAGCCTTTAAAGTATTATTGTATTGTTAGACTAGTTCCCAGGTGTTAAGACCAAGGACCTCACACCTAAGACTAGGAGATTGCTACATTGCTACTGTTTATCTATTAGACTAGTTCCCAGGTGTTGAGACCAAGGACCTCACACCTAAGACTAGCATTGATATATATACTGTTACCTGTTATGACCTCTGGCTTTCCTGACCACTCTCCTGCTTTCTGATTCGGTACCTCCGCCTATCTGATTACCTGTTGCCGACATTGCCTAAACCGGGATACCAAATCAGCCTTCCGTCTTTGTACTTTATCTGTCCGTGTGTTGCCGACTTTGCTTGTCTGACCTTTCTGACTGTCACCCAACTCTTGGGTGATCAGCCTTACTGTACTATCTGTGACACTTGCTCCTCAGGGAGCCATCCTGCAGCTCGGCCAGTGGTCTCTCTATCTCTTAGGAGTCCACTGGCTGCAGTAAAGTCTGATTCCCTGCTCCTCAGGGAGTCCCTGGCTGTAGTCTGATCATATCTCTAATTACACCAGTTATCACTCTAGCAGTCCAGTCAGTGGTCCCTGCCCCTCAGGTGTCCACTGGCTGCAGTACCATCCGATTCCCTGCTCCTCAGGGAATCCTCGGCTGCAGTACTGTCTGTATTACCTCCATCTCAGGAGATCATCTTGCAGCACAGTCAGTGGGAACCTGCCCCTCAGGGGTCCACTGGCTGCAGTGCAGTCTGATTCCCTGCTCCTCAGGGAATCCTTGGCTGCAGTAGTGTCTGTATCTCCCGCTTCTCGGGAGATAACTTCTCCGTTTACTGTTGCACCAAACACAATATCACATTGGGTGTCCTGTGTCTAGCTATACTAGTATTATTGGTGATTCTGCAGATCACCACATAATCAGGTATAGCATCTGTATTATTGGTGATACTGCAGATCACCAATAATCAGAAAAATCTGTGTTGCTGACACCAATCGTTACACTTAATAACTAATTAAAGGATTCCCTCACACTACATCTGTTAACCCTGTGTGTGAGAAAAACTTTGTGTCTCTAAGAGCTGTCTGCAAAAAGCAGAGGAAATGTATCTTGTATGCAACATAAAGATTTGTAATAGTGTGTGAAACCTGACACCAGAGGCATTTCATATAACCCTGCCTAAATATTACACTGTTCTTAGCACGTCAGAGTGCAGAGATTCACCTATGCAAATTAAACATTCCAATCGAACTAAAATCTACACACCATGAATTACAGCTTTTGCTTTACACAGCTAATTAGATATTATTTGTACATTGCCATTTCAGAACACTTGGTTTGATAGTGTTCCTTCAAGCACCATCAAGGGGGGGTCTTAGGGTTAGGCATCAATAGAGCGAGAGTTCTGTGTGAGGGTAAGCTTAGGTTGTAATAAAATATTGGTGAAGATTATTGATATTTTACTATTGGAATTAACTACTACTAGTACAATATCAGTAATATTAATCATCTATTAGCGACTATAATATTACCAATAATATATTAGCGACTATAACTTGCGCCCTTTATCAGCAAACTCCACACCCTTTTTAACTTGTGCTTTTTCATATGAATGCAGGAAGTGTTTCTGCTGAAACCAGGAAAATTACCATAAAAGTGGGTATCCTAAATAATTTACTGCATTCTGCTATATGTCACTACAGTGCCTCTTTAACCTCTTAAGCACCACGGGCTTAAACCCCACTAAAGACCAGGCCATTTTTCAATTGGGCCACTGCAGCTTTAAGGCCGTCGCTGCAGGGCCAAACAACTACACACCCAAGTGTTCAACCCCCCATTTCTCACCAACAGAGCTTTCTGTTGGGACAGCCATGTTACACGGCTGTCCCCAGCACAGCGCTGCCATAGAACGCAGCGCTGTACTGTGTTAACAGACAACTGTTTCGCTGTCCAACAGTCTCTGAGCGGCGATCGCTGTTGGGAGACAGAAAGCGGAGCAGATCTCCGCCATCCAAGCAGGGATGCGCGCGCACCGGTGCGCAATCTCCTGCAAACCACACCCCAAGGACTTTACGCCGATTAGCGTTAGGCGGTCCTGGGGCTGGTCACCTAGTGGTAATGTATCCTTCATGTTGTGTTGTCCAAGTCCTTTTATCTCATAATATTCATTGGATCTTGGTCAAGTTTCTTATCTTTGAGCACAGTGACCCAGGTGCCTGAGGATAGCTTTTTCCACTACTGCCAAGGGCTCCGTTTGTGGAGCAGTTTTTTGTGTTCAAAGAAAACATTTCTCTGTCTAGTATTGTTGTGTCAGCTCAAGTGAGGGCCACCACCAAACCACATTACCCGTTATTTCCATTGCATTGGATTTTCGGAGCAGTTATGTGCACAGAACGGACATTTCTCTATCTTATAGTTTCGTGTCAGCTCAACTGAGCACTTCCACCAACCCACAATGCCCCGATGTTCCAATCAAACGATGTAGGTACAGGTGTAATCTGAGACCTCAGCTGTGATTGGCTGCTAATTCCACACAAATGTAAATTAAGATCACGTCCCTCAACATGAAAAAGTTCATCCATCCTCTTTGTTAAGCTTAAGAACCAAACTGCGTTGGAATTCACACTGAGAACGTCAAGAGCTGCCATTTGGTATGTTTTCATTATTCAGAGAGACTACTGCTTTAACTGCAGACACTTCTTATTTATAAGCCCAGAGGATTTCCAGAGAAAGTTCAGTCTCAAGGACTGTGGAGTGCCGTGCTTGAACAGAAGGCGCTGTGTAATTTAGAAGTACACATTTTACATGACATCGCTCCTCAGCACTGCAAGTATTTATATATGTGTGTGTGTCTATATATCTCCATCTGACTGGTTATGTAGTGGTTTTCAGGAAACACAGAAAGATTTCCCTATATATTTCATTGTTTTGGGGCATACCTGCAATGACTACATATTTGTTAGCATCGCTGAATAGACTCTTGTAGTGTTAGGCCTCATTTACACCATACACTGAAAAACTGTGTTTTAACTATCCATAGTAGTGCATTGTGAAAAAACTTTTAGTTAAAATGCGTATAGTATGAACTGAGCTATAGGAAAACATGGACATTAGAGTGTGCGATACTGTGGGATGCCAGTGTGACACCGACAAGAAGAGAGGCATATGTTATGACTGACAAGAGCAGAAGCCAATGGAAACAGCCCCTGTCTCCTGCAAGTCGGGATGATGCATTTCGATTGGACCCAAGGGCTTCTCCGGCGGGTTTAGCTTTTCTGTCCCCAGGCAGTGAGTAGAGAGAACGGAACAAAAGAAGTTTCCCCTGCCTCCCTTCAGCCGTTTAACCTCTTCCGTTCCTGTTTGAAGATGCAGAGTAGCTAGTGGGGAAATCATCTAAGCAGGGCATGTGTAAAGTTTCCTGGAAGTTCATCTAAGTTGTGGCAAATAAATAAAATGTTAAGAAAGACTAATAGACAGATTCAGAGCGAGCAGAGATAGTACAACAAACAGTAAAGCAAAACATGTACATCTAAAGGGATGTCAGGATGTCTCTTACTATTGTAATGCTGCCTCGGCACGGAGTTTTGTTTATTGAAGCCGGTAAATTACCAAACTTCTACCGCAAATGTGAACATTTTTATGAATTAGCACACAAAAAACTAAAATACTGAATGCGGGGATTTACAGAGCACTTTACATTTACCGCACTGCGCTCTTTGAATCGAGGTCATAGTGTAAAAGACCCTTAGGCCCCGTTTACACGTAATCAGTTGATACACATTTTTTTTCTTCTCCATAGTAGTGCACTGTGAAAAAGATTTCAGTTAAAACGCGTTAAGTGTGAACTGAGCCATAGGAAAACATGGGCATTACTTTAAAAATCAGGTGTCCTTCAGTTATAACTGAGAGAAACTGATTAAGTGTAAATGGGGCCTTTTACACCTAATCTGTTACTCTGTTACTCTCAGTTATAACTGAAAGGACAACTGATTTTCAAAATAATGCCCATGTTTTCCTATGGCTCAGTTCCCACTATACACATTTTAACTAAAAGCTCTTTCACAGTGCACTGCTATAAAGGGAGGAAATAAAAAAACATGTACCAACGCGTACTAACGCATTAAGTGTAAAAGGGCCCTTAGGCCCCATGTAAAGGAGTACTCCATGGATTTTCATTGAATAACACAAAACACATTTTATAGCAATAATAGTGTTGCTTACAGCCTGCTCTTGTGTATGTTGATAGAGGGGGTTGGGTGCTGGGTAACACCAATAATTAAAATATCAGTAATGTGAGGTAACCAATATTCTACAAGTGGCTTTGCGATGGTAGTTTCATCTTTGTTTTTGGCACTGTTCCCCATCAATCCCTAACCACTAATATTACCCTCCCCCAATGTATCCTCCTTCTCCTTAAGTTAATTCCATTCTAATGCTTAATTCTAACACTCCTCCCCAACGCTAACCCTTTCCCAAACCCCTATTGATAACCCCCTAACCCTGACTGATAACTCTAATCTCACCTTACTTTATCTTCTAACAATAAAGGCCCATACACACACTAGATGGATGTCACTCAACAGGGATCGTGAGCCCATCCTTCGGGCAACATTGCTGGGCCAAGGCTGTACAGAAGCATGGTTAGTCTACAGGCTAACCACGCGTTCTGTTGCAATGTGGGGGAGGTAGCCGATGGAGCGGTGTGCAGTTGTAAATATATATTTATTTTTTAAATATTGTCCTTCAGTGGTCGTCAGCTACGACACAAAATGTTCTAGTTAGCCAACTCACTGAATACTATTGAAAAGGATAAGGGAATAATTAGGGAAACAGGGTATTTGCATTGCAGATATAAGACAGATAGAGTTATCCTTAAAGTGAACCTCCAGACTAAAAATCTACTCAGCAGAACTGAAAAGGCTTGGTGTTTCGTTAACAGTTTCACAGCATCAGAACTTTGTTTTTCTTAAAGAAGTCTCATTTTTAGCTGCATTTTTAGCTAAGCTCCGCCCCATCAAAGAAAACTGCCTGGGATTTTTTCCCCTGATGCTGTGCAAAGCATGATGGGATTTCCTATGTTGTTGTTCACGTTGTCTAGCAACTGGGAGAAGTGATCAGGACACAGGACAGTTGGAACTGTGTCTCATGCTCCCTGTCACTTTCTTTCAACCAAAAAGATGGCTGCCCTTATGAAATTACAAACCTTTGTCTGTTCTTTTAAACAGGGTGGGTAAAGGCCCATACACACGTCGGATTTTCGTGGATTCAGTCGTTTGCCCGTTAAATCGGGCGTGTGTACAGACTGTCGTTTGCGTGATAAGACTGAGTTTGAGCGATCCACCCGGCGGATCGCTCAAACTCAGTCTTATCACGCGAACGACAGTCTGTACACGCCCGATTTAGCGGGCAAATGACTGAACTACGGGACATTCAAACGACGCGTCGTTCACAAAAATCCGACGTGTGTATGGGCCTTAAGAGATCATATTACCTATCTATTTTAATTAACATAACTAATGTAACTTAATGACAGTATGTTTGTTTAGGCTGAAGTTCCTCTTTCAATAGTAGCCCCACCTTCCCATCTTGTGCACAGTATCACACCCTATGGCCATTGTTTTGGGCAACTGATTATTCTGACCTAAATAGCAGATTAGTCAGGGATTCCATGGCAATGTATACTCACTCGTCATCTGACTTTCAGTTTCCTGTTAAAGCGGATCCGAGATGAAAAATTAACCAAGTAACTTGTCTATATATCTTATCTAAAGTTTAGATAGTTTATACAGCAAATCTAGCTGCAAACAGCTTTAATAGAATATGATTGATTATTCCTGTGATACAATGACAGCAGCCATGTTGTCTGTAAACATTACACAGAGGCAGGCTTATCTGCATCTTGAGCAAAAAAACCTAATCCTCCTCCTCCCCTCTGCCTCTGACATCTCTGGCTAGTAATACCTCCCCCTCCTCCTGCCCAGACTGAGCTCCCATGAGCCCTTGCTACTGTCTGAAAGTGCATTGGCTCTCTGAAAACCTGTGGGCGTGGCTTCTTTAGTTTATAGGGAATTAGAGTATTAAAAAAAAAGTATTTGGCTTGAGGAATGCCCCATAAACAATAGGAAAGGAACACAATTATGCAATTATGTAAAAATTCATCTCGGATCCACTTTAAGCCTGGTACACACTTTTAACTATGATTGACCAAGCACTGACCAATTTTACCACTTCCACGTAGTATCAGGGTCAACAGATAGTGAATTTTGAGCACATTTTGTAGGTAAACTCTCATACTACACGGAGGTAGTAAAATTGGTTAATAATTAGCCAATCATAATTGAAAGTGTGTACCAGGCTTAAGATCGATTGATACAAACCAGCATATCCAGTCACTCAAAATCTGATCAAACAATTGGTACACACATCCAATTCTAATTTGCCAATGTTTGGCCAATTTTAAACACCCCCATGTAATATGAGAGCAAACAGATTTTGGAATCTATGAACATATTGTGCAGGTAAGCTCTCATACTACATAGAAGTGGTAAGATTGGCCAATCATTGTCCAATCAAAATTGGATGTGTGTACCATGCTTCAGTTATCAGATCGTTCTGACCACTCAGCAGCATAATTTACATCCAATTATTGGACAATTCTAAAATTTAAAGTGGCTACACACAATGCAATTTTTTATATACATTTTTATTCCAGAATTTGTTCAGTCGATTTTTCTGGTTGTTTGCAACTTTTGAAAAATCTGACCAATGTATTACTCACATGTACATTTTTTCTACAATTCTGAAAAAAAAATCGTCAATAATACAATACAATAACATAACATTTGTAAAGTGCTTTTCTCCCATAGGACTTAAAGTGTAGATATGTCTCAGATCAATAGAAGGCTGCAGGCTGAACTGTGTTACAGAGGAAATAGTCAGGTGTTCATAAATACCATGCTAAACAGGTGGCTTTTCAGTTCGGACTTAAATCCTTCCCAGGATGGAGATGTCGTGACTGGGTGTAGTGGTGAGCCGAAATGTTCGAAATTTTGTGTTTCCTTAATTACAGACGTGAATTTTGCCGCTACAACATAAATTCGTAATTTTGTAATTGCCATACAAAACGTAATTCGGAAATCTGTAAGTGAAATTTCGGTTTCGTAATTTTGCGTTTCGTCACAAATTTGTGTTTAACGCAAAATTTAGTAATTTCATGTTTTCTATGGAAACAAAGTTATTTTAGTTACGAAAATGGACGTAATTTCATTTCTAATAGTAATTATGCACATTTAGGGAATGACTAAACTCAGGAAAGTCACTCATTGATTGCAATTATTGATAATGCAAAGGCCCCTGCACATGCTGTTGCTTTGTATCAGGAGGCTCTACCTGCAGCCACGTCTAAGACAGGTGCTCTTTGTCAAGATGCATGTGGTCATGCATGCTGAGACACTTGGTTTTGGGCCTTGCAATTACTGATAATGCAAAGGTACCTGCAAATGCTGTTGCTTTAAATGTATCTGGAGCCTCTGGGCTGGAACACAATTTTGAGAAAGGTTGAATTTGCGTGTTAAACACAAAATTCTGATTTGTTTGGGTTACGAAAAAGATCATAATTACAAAATTCCCCATGAATACAAAATTTTGCATAATTATGTGAAATTCACAAAATTTCGATTATGGTCATAATCATAATTTCGCAAATTACGAGAAATTTCACAACAATTTGTGTAACCCTAATTGGGTCATTACGCTTATCACTAATTGGGTGTGGCAAGGAGTTCAAAAGTATAGTAGCAGCATAATAGAAGGCTCTGTCTCCAAAGGTTTTGTGGTAGACTCTGGAGGTAAGCAAGTTATTAGATCCTTTTGAACTAAGATTGTGTGGGGTGTGTGTTAATGGCAGGGTTGGCTAGTTAATAGCCTTGCAGTGACATTCTGTACTAATTGCAGGTGGTACAGGTTTTGTTTGAAAGGCCTGTTTAGAGAACATTGCAGCAGTCCAGCCTTGATGTGATGAAGGCATGAACTAGGGTTTGGAAGATCCGCTGAAGGTAAAAGTTGCCTAATCCTTGCAATGTTCCTTACGTGAAAGAAGGAATGTTTCACAGCAGCTGAGATTTAATTTCTGAAGCTTAAGTGTAACGATCAGCACACAGAGAGAATCTGATTATTGGTGATCTGCAGTATCACCAAGAATACAGATATATACCTGATTATGGATGATCTGCAGAATCACCAATAATACAGATATATCGCTAACCTCTGGACACCTGAATGTATAGTGAGTGCTTGGTGTAACAGTAATAACTTTGAGTAAACCAGCTGATGAGCAGGTGGTCCTTGGCAGTATGGGTAACACTGCTACTGAGCAGCCTCAGACCTCCAAAGGGGTGGAGTCCCAGGCTGAAGGTAGGAAGGACCTGAGAGTGAGTGACACCTGAAGGTGGATGTCACTAGCAGGTCTGGAGACTATCTCTTAAGGGAAGAGATAGCTCTCAAGGTCGGGCAAGCCAGGTCGGCAACACACGGACAGACAAGGTTCAAAGACAGAAGGCTGATTCGGTATCCAAAGGCAGGCAGGGTTTGGCAACAGATAATCAGATATGCGAAGGTACCGAATCAGAAAGCAGAGGGATAGTCAGAAAAGCAGTAGGTCATAACAGATATCAAACAATGCCTAGTCTTGGGTGTGAGGTCCGTGGTCTCTACACCCTGGAACTAGTCTGGAGTAGAATATGATAGTAAACAATGTCCCTAGTCTTGGGTGTGAGGTCCGTGGTCTCGACACCCTGGAACTAGTCTGAAGTATAACAGAATGATAATACAAGTTCCCTAGTCTTGGGTGTGAGGTCCGTGGTCTCTACACCCTGGAACTAGTCTGAAGTATAACAGAATGATAATACAAGTTCCCTGGCTCAGTGTGAATTCCCAGGTCCTCCTGGTTCAAACACACTGTAGGATCTGACTAAGGTCTGAGTGCTTCCACGTAAGTGTTCGAAACGGCAGACAACCTGAGACTGGCAAGCAGCAAGAATATATAGCGAGTGGCTCAGCAGCGCCACCCACCGCTGATCAACCAATCACCGCTCGCACCGAGATCAGCTGACCAGCCTGGTCAGCTGATCCTTCCTCATTTGCCATAAAGGTTCTGCCTCTCAGCACGCGCGCGCGCGTAGTTCTCAAACAGTGTGCACTACTAGGCCCAGCCACACCGGCCACACGCTGCCGCGTGCAAACCGCCACGCTGGACGCGAAATCCGCCGCTCTGCCGCAGTCTGCGCGGCGGCTTCTCCGCGGTTTCTCACATTAAGGTCTTCAGAAAGTCTGAGTTGTTCAGGTCTGAGCGTCCTATCCTTAGTGTTGCTGCTGGCTGAGACTGGAGCTGCTGTGCTGTCGAACGCTGACCTCTGATAATAAGAACCTCGGTTTTGTCAGCATTTAGTTTTAGCCAGTTATGATTAATTCACTCCAGAAGCTCAGCTAAGCAAATGTTTATTGGTGGGGTAGGGTCTGTGGCGATAAATACAGAAACTCAGAAAAAAATACAATGGTCTATAAATCAAGAAATTTATAATCTATCCTGCACTTTTAAATTTTCTGAAAATGTGTGTTGAAAAAAATCCCAAAAAACAAAAACTACATTGGAAATTCGATCACATTGTTCACATAGCAATAGGTGACACCCTTCCACATACCCCCTCCTACCACTTTAGGCCCGTTCACACTGCACACGTTTCCAGCCGCGTTATGGAAACGTGTGTGGGAGGCCGACACGCACGACAGACAGTGCATAGAGTGCACTGTCTGATGTTCACACTGCATGCTTTCCGGACCTGTGCGGTCTGGGAATGCATGCTGCACGCATTTTTTGCAAAAACACGTGGCTGTCCCATTCACTTTTCAGTGATGGGATCAGCCACGCAACGCACACAAACGCTGATGGCGTGTGTTCGCATGCGTTGCGTTCCGCATGCATGGCCATCTGCGTTTGTGATGTGAACGGGGCCTTAATGCTTAAATAATGATTTTACAATAAGAAGTAAGTTTTATTGAACTGCTTTAATATCCCTGCAAAATTAACTTTTCTTCATTTATTCAGCTGTCTAGACCCAAGGACTTTAGTCATGCCATAGCAGAAGTCTTTCCACTATCCACTTGCCCATTCCTGTGGGGCAGCCTGTTTATCTTACTGCTTCCCCTGGCTCTCCTAATATACTGAATTCCTGTATGGTTATGGATAGCAGGCTTACTCACATGTCTGTGGTCTGTTATCTGCACACCAGGCTTGGTGATCAGAAATCTGAGTTTAGTGGATAGTATGAACTTCAATATATATGGATGTTCTCAGAAGCAACACCTGTATTAATTAGAAATAAATTATGTGCACGATGAACCTGAAAATAGCTAGTTACTAAAGTGGCCAGTCCTGAGCTTTTGAGCCTGGCTCAAGGCCATAAGTCCACCGAGGCGAGGGCCACCTAAGTCAAGCACTACTGACAGTGTCATATTCATGGATGGCTAGTGTCGCCAAGGAGACACCAGATTTTGGCCACTGCTCAACTATAGAAGATGTTGAAGCCTAAAAATCACCTGCCCTGGCTGATGATCATTTCATTGGTTACACCAAATGAGCTGTCTTGACTGTCCTCTCATCTAGGTGTGGCCTACCAAGTGAGAGGAAGCACCCCCAACTGCCTTCTGCTTGGTGCTCTCAGATGTAAGATAAACCCATTAGTAAATGAAAGGATCGCTATCATAAGAAATTTTCAATGAATCCTGTAAGAGAGATTGCTAGAAAGTTGACTGAGGTCCACCATCCTGTGCATTGGGATAGTCAATATAAAGGCAGGGGACAGAATTCCACCATTTCACAACGATACTCGTGTTGTCTCATTGTGAAGTTGGATATTGAATCCTAGTGACCTACAAGACACAGTTCAATTTACGGTTTCATCTGAAAAATCAACTAGCATTCAACATTCTCTCTTAAATCCTTGTAAAACTGTAGTCAGGTCCCCGTTTGATGAGCCAAGTCAAGAATCCACCATTGCTCAGTAACTACAAGCTGCTAGTCAAAAACTGTGATGAACGTTATTAAATGTGGCTTGTGAGCTCTGTGTCCAGTTAAGAAATCTGCATCATGAACAGTGAGAGTATATGATGGTCCCCAGGAAAGGATACCAAAGTAAAAAAAGGTGGGCCAAGAGGGGGAAGTGCAGAAGGGATTTGGGGGGGGGGGGGGAGTTAGCACAGTAAAGGAGGGAGCATCCTAGGAGGTAGCAGTCCAAGAGCAGAGGATCAATAAATGTGCTCTTGCGAGACAAGGCCATTGAGAAACGTGAATGGCAGGGGCGTAACTAGAAATCACTGGGCCCCCCTGCGAATATTTGGATGGGGCCCCCCCATAGGTGCCAAATAATCGTAATGGGGCAGCGTTTCACTGTAAATTAATTGTAAAGTGGGCAGCATTTTACCAGACAATCGTAATGTGGGCCAGAAAATCGTAATGTGGGCAGAGTTCACCAGAAAATCGTAATGTGGGCACCAGTCACCAGAAAATAGTAACGTGAGCAGCAGTCACCAGAAAATTGTAACGTGGGCAGCATTCACCAGACAATCGTAATGTGGGCAGCGTTCACCAGAATATCGTAATGTGGGACAGAAAATCGTAATGTGGGCAGAGTTCACCAGAAAATTGTAACATGGACAGCATTCACCAGACAATCGTAACTTGGGCAGTGTTCACCAGAAAATCGTAATGTGGGCCAGAAAATCGCAATGTGGGCAGCAGTCACCAGAAAATCGCCATGTGGGCAGCAGTCACCAGAAAATTGCAATGTGGGCATCAGTCACCAGAAAATCCTAATGTGGGCAGCAGTCACCAGAATATCGTAATGTGGGCAGCAGTCACCAGAAAATCCTAATGTGGGCAGCAGTCACCAGAAAATCCTAATGTGGGCAGCAGTCAGTCACCAGAATGTCGTAATGTGGGCAGCAGACACCAGAAAGTCGTAATGTGGGCAGCAGACACCAGAAAATCCTAATGTGGGCAGCAGTCACCAGAAAATCGCAATGTGGGCAGCAGTCACCAGAAAATCGCAATGTGGGCAGCAGTCACCAGAAAATCGCAATGTGGGCAGCAGTCACCAGAAAATCCTAATGTGGGCAGCATACACCAGAAAATCGTAATGTGGGCAGCAGACACCAGAAAATCGTAATGTGGGCAGCAGACACCAGAAAATCGTAATGTGGGCAGCAGACACCTGAAAATCGTAATGAGGGCAGCAGACACCTGAAAATCGCAATGTGGGCAGCAGTGACCAGAAAATCGCAATGTGGGCAGCAGTGACCAGAAAATCGTAATGTGGGCAGCAGACACCTGAAAATCGCAATGTGGGCAGCAGACACCTGAAAATCGCAATGTGGGCAGCAGACACCTGAAAATCGTAATGTGGGCAGCAGACACCAGAAAATCGCAATGTGGGCAGCAGACACCAGAAAATCGCAATGTGGGCAGCAGACACCAGAAAATCATAATGTGGGCAACAGACACCTGAAAATCGTAATGTGGGCAGCAGACACCTGAAAATCGTAATGTGGGCAGCAGACACCTGAAAATCGTAATGTGGGCAGCAGACACCAGAAAATCATAATGTGGGCAGCAGACACCAGAAAATCGCAATGTGGGCAGCAGTGACCAGAAAATCGCAATGTGGGCAGCAGTGACCAGAAAATCGTAATGTGGGCAGCAGACACCAGAAAATCGCAATGTGGGCAGCAGTGACCAGAAAATCGTAATGTGGGCAGCAGACACCAGAAAATCATAATGTGGGCAGCAGACACCTGAAAATCACAATGTGGGCAGCAGACACTAGAAAAAAAAATGCACCTGTGAAAAAAAAACAATTCACTTACCTGACAGAAGTCTTCTCCTCTCCCGGCATCTGGCTCGCAGCTCCCCGAGTCCTCCTGCAGCACATCTCCCGCGCTGACAGGCAGAGTGCAGGGCTACAGCAAGATGGCTGCCGAAGCCCTGTACTAGAGACACAAATAGTCTCCAGTGCAGGGCTTCTTCGGTGGCCATCTTGCCGTAGCCCTGCTCTGCCTGCCAGAGACTATGCAGGTTGCTGGAGCGGGGCTGCGGGGAATGAACTGGCGCAGCGTCTATTAGACGCTGCGGCCAGTTGAGCACCTTGCTGGGGGGTCCAGAGCAGCGCTCCCCCCACGGACAGTGAGCGGGCCCCAGAGCAGCCCCGGGCGGCCGGGCCCCCCTGCGGCTGAGAGAGTCGCATCCCCGGTAGGTACGCCGGTGGTGACAGCCTTTCCTCCTCCGGGCCCCTGACTTGCTAGGGGCCCCCCTGCAACTGCAGGGGCTGCAGGGTCTATTCCTACGCCCCTGGTGAATGGGGTTCCTTCCTTACCTATAAGGTCCTTATAAGGACTCCATCTGTGCTCTGTTTTCCAGCAACTATGACTGAGGGCAGATTGTAAGCCTGATATGAGTCAGTTGCTTCTGTAGGCGTTCTTGTGACCTTTGTCCATCCTATTTAAGTAAAGATGCTGGTTTTAGCACTCATCTGAGCCTGTGGATCTTCTTGTTTTCCATTGAGAGAGGGGTCAGGAATGGAATGGAAGCAGGCTATCGGAGGAGCATTAACAGCATCACATTTTGGGGGTGCAGAGAGTACATGGAGGAAGGACGGGAACCAAGAGTAGGCCGGTAAAGTATTTGGGAAACCCTGGAGCTCAATAAGGGGAGGTGGTGTAAAAAGAAGTACAGTGAAAAAGGGGCGAGGCCTGAGTAGGGAAGTTCAGCCTTATTTTATTAATAAAGGTTCAGATTAGAATCTGGATTATTAAAATGTAAAGGTTAACTTGAACCTGAACCAAGTAAAGTCATTTCAAAGAAACACGATGTACCTGCAAATTAATATAACATACTTACCTTGCCGTCAGTTCTTCTCAGAAGCTCACCATTTTCTTCTTCCGATTCCTTACAGTTCTAACAAGATTTTGTCAAATTGATGAGTAGACTACACGGGAGGTATATATGACGTGTGTGTGTTTATTTTGACTTTTAATTTTCAGTTCAGGTTTGCTTTAAGGTTACCATCATGGTTATTGTAGACAAGGACTACCTTACGGTTAACCCAGTCGCGTAGCAATAGAGGTTGCGACTGCATCGGAGCCCTTGGGCCAGAGGGGCCCCGTAGGGCCCTCCCTCAACCACAGCATGAGCTCCTGTGCTTGTAATAATTCTATAGATACTTTGAATAATGGTAATCATTAACAAGCAGTTCATCATCCCCTTCTTGCACCTCTAACACTGTGTTGTCCTTGGCAGGTTTTGGTGCGCCGTGTCATTGTTATGTATAGAGTGCCCGGGGGGCCCAATGTGAAACTTGCTCCAGGGCCCATAGCTCCTTAGCTACGCCACTGGGTTAACCCTAAAGCATTAGTTGCGAGGTGAGGGAGAAAATGCATCAAGCTATGGGGAACGTTATTAAGGTTTTGCTCCGCAGGCCCTCACTTTGCAAATAAACTAGGCAGCAGAACTTAATGAGCTTGTGAGTTCAGGCTCATATAGAGAGGGATGTCAACTGGTCCTTCGAGGGCCGAGGTCCTCACACATTTTTGACACAGCTCCAAATAATTGATGGGTCTGAATCAGGAAAGGTGTGGTCCATCAGGTAGAACACATTCCTCTTTCTCAGTCCATCCTAAACACTGGCATGGATCTGGCCCTTCAGGCCTGGAGTTTGACATCTGTGATATAGAGTAACCACAAGACTCTTGCAATTCATTTGACATGCACCCACCTGTTTGACTTTGGAGATTTTCAATTGTTGGACCTCTGAGGCTCCCTTACTTAAAACTGCTTAACTAAGAAGTGACACAGAACCAAACTTGTAGTTGACGCAGTCCACCAGCATTTATACAAAATCGAAAATCTAAATTAGTCGTTTTAGGCAAACAGTTTTTTGAATATTTTTTTTTGTTTGCAGATTTCTTTTGGTACCTTCAGACTCCAGTTAAACTGTTTAGTAGCTCGGCAGTACCAGGGGCACAAGGCAGTGTGGGTGGTGCTGTCAGCGCGGGGGAATAATGGCACTCGGCTCACAAGGTAACGTGCAGTTTATTTGATAAATTCCGCCTGATTAAGGTAAGCAGCTGCTGTACCGGCAATGCGATGCTAAACACACTGTATAATAGATCACTTTTAAAATAGATCTCATTAAATGGTTTTGTACTAAAGCGAACAGAAGCATAAATATGCAGGTAATAGCACAATGACAAGCAAACCTCACAGGAGAGTAAAAAGCCTACAGTATATTACTCTGCAAAAGCTTTCTTTGCAGCTGAACACCAGGCACATATAAAAAAAATATAAGAAAAGAAAAATCACCATTTAATGTAGTTATGTGTCCAATAAAGCATGAAAAAATTCATTTTAATACAGCTAACATAATTGGTTCTGTTTTCATGTAAGCTCTGCAGTGGTACTCACATTTCCAGTCAGACTGCATTGCTTGGTGCTGTCAGTCTGATATCAACAGCTTAGTAAGGAGAAAGGGCGCAGAGTGATGACTCACCAAGTGTGCCGCTACTCTACAATGTCCAATCAGAACGCCTTAAAGGGTTTTTTTTTTCACTAACAAAAGAGGAGCGAAAGAGGAGTCCGCTTTCTAACTCAGGGGAGTGATTTAACAGTCTTTTAAAATAATGCACATATTATGCGACTGATTTATTAAAGGGGCACTATGATATGTACACATACATACTGTATAAGATGTAGATTTTTTCCCTGAGTAAATGCACTATATAGTTTTTTTTCACTTCCTATGCAGTTGTCATTAATAGTAATTGTTATACTCTACAAACTCTGTACCTCTTACGAAAACATTGAACAGGGTTTAAAACATTTTTTTTTTTTTTGCTGAAAAAACTTTAAAATCAATTTTCTTAAAAGCTGCAAGGTCTTTTTAAAAAAATTTTTTTGTCATGTTCCCACCACTGACCTTGACATACATAGCATATGTGGGGACAAACACATGCACAGGGACTTTACAATGAGCCAAGACACTGAAGTGAAAAAAAAATATGATATAATGAATTGGTTTTGTAGTATGGATAATTACTGGCACATTAGTTGCAAAGAAAATATTCTCATATTTTTATTTTCAGAGATAATATATATATATATATATATATATATGTATATATTTTTTATAACCTTGCATAATTCTCTAATATTTCAGTTTACACACTACTCCGCATTCTGAATGATTTTACAGAGCGGGTAATGTGAACTTTTGAACTGTCTTCTGCCGGAAAAAAAAACCAATACAGTTACAGACACTTGAGAAGACAGAGCTCTCTGCGACTTTGAAAGTCGTGGAGCTCAATGGCTCTTTTGCATAGATAACAACTGGAGTTTCTTAACTCTTCCTGTACTGTAAACAATATTAGACGTATGTCTCTGCTCCTAATGTTATATTTCTTAGCTGTACTACACATTCAAATCATTATATCATATTTTTTTCACTTCATTGTCTCTTTAAAAATTTGTTACATATTATATGTGTCATACATTCTAATTTGGTGTATATCCCATGTGTGGGGGCTTTGCAATCAACTGTGAAATTTGGCCCCATAGACTTCAATGGAGATTTGCAAAAATTTTAAGTGATCGTACACATTTTCTTTAACAATTGCTTGGAAAGGAGGGCCCCATGCCATGCTGTCTGTTGTCAATTGTTAGGCTGCGCGCATGCCTGAGTGTGAGTTTTTTTCGTTGTTATGCCGGCCGGGTACCCATTTGAACATATAAAATCGCAGCCATTTTTCCTTCTAGTTTTTTTTTCACTGCGGTTGCATTTTCGTTCAGGTTTTCCGCAATACATATTTATTTATTTTTAATGCATTTTCATGCTATTTATTGAATTGCAGAAAAGTACAGTAGAATTAGGATTACTCATTGCATGCAAAAAAAAAAACAGATGCACAGACTCATTTTTTTCATACAAAAATGCGAACAAATGCTAAACAATTGCAGAGACTTGTGCAGCCCATAGAAACACATTGCAAGTGAGGCACTGTTTCCACCAGCCTCAAAGGTTACCCGAAGTGTCATGTGACATGATGAGATAGATATGTGTATGTACAGTGCCCAGCACACAAATAACTATGCTGTGTTCCTTTTTTTCTTTCTCTGCCTGAAAGAGTTAAATATCAGGTATGTAAGTGGCTGACTCAGTCCTGACTCAGACCGGAAGTGACTACAGTGTGACCCTCACTGAGAGAAAGAGATAAAAAGGGGAATTTTTTATCAGTGAGGGTCACAGTTTAGTCACTTCCTGTCTGAGTCAGGACTGAGTCAGCCACCTACATACCTGACCCAGGAGTCCGCGACTGGCCGAAGTTACCCCTGGTATGTATAAAACTTTTAGTTAATCTTGTCTCTGGTACACTTTAAAGAAAATGTGTACTGTCACTAAATTACTTGCACATTACATATGTTGCGTTGTGCATCCTGATAAATAGGATCACAACCCAATGTCCATATAAAGTGGCAGATAAGCCTACTGCTGTGATGCAATCTGTACAGTGCAGCATACAGTACATGGGATTTATACTTGCACCGCACATGACACCTGATATGGCATAGCATGCTGTACATTGTTCTGCAGGAAATTGTAGCACCACAACCTAATTGCGCCAGTGTGAAAGCGATACCGATATATAATTGCATGAGGTCACGATGTGATTATATTTTCCATTGTGTGAAAGGGCTCTTAAACTTCATGGGTCATGTCCTTGCATGAGTCAAGGTTCCCCTATCCTTGTGTTCCCATCCTCAGGACACACCTTGCTCCATAGCTTAACATTGAAGGAAGACTGGCAGATCAATTCCATTGCGTGCAGGAAAAAAGGGCGCTGTGAAAAAAGGGCCTGGCTGGATAATGAAATGGCGCCAGTGGATAACCCCCCGGTGGTGCCTAACCCTAACCCACCCAGTGGTGCCTGACCCTAACCAGCCCCCTGGTGTGGCCTAAAACTAACTGCTGCCCGTGTGGTGCCTAACCCTAACCACCCCCCTGGTGGTGCCTAACCTTAACCAGCCCTCTGGTGTGGCCTAAAACTAACCGCCACCCAGGTGGTGCCTAAACCCTAACCATTTCCCCTGGTGCTGCCTAACAATTCCCTCTGCAGAAACACCCTTTTACACATAGAAATGATAATATCTTTGATAACGTAAAACCTGTACATACAAACGGAATATGACAAAAACTATAACGTTGCAAGCTTCTAAAACACTAACATACTTCAAAAATGTTAATGTTCTAATGTCGTTAGCGATATTTCTCACAGCGCCCTTTTTTTATCTGCTTTTTTCGTCTTATTAACGATAATTGCATTAGAGTTTATGTCGGCGCCCTTTTCGTCCACCCTAAGCTGTTGCCCATTTTTCCTGCTACCATTCCATCCCCTTCCACAATAAGCGTCACCAGTCACTACATCACCAGGACAGTTTGCACCTTTTGCTCTGTAGTCTAACCCCCTACCATATAGTCCAGTGTTTCCAAACCTAGTCCTCAATGTGTATTTAACCACCCTGGCGTTCTATTAAGATCGCCAGGGTGGCTGCGGGAGGGTTTTTTTTAAATAAAAAAAAAACTATTTCAGGCAGCCAACTGAAAGTTGGCTGCATGAAAGCCCACTAGAGGGCGCTCCGGAGGCGTTCTTCTGATCGGCGGCCAGAAGTAACACGGAAGGCCGCAATGAGCGGCCTTCCATGTTTTGCTTACTTCGCCACCATGGCGACGAGCGGAGTGACGTCATGGACGTCAGCCGACGTCCTGACGTCAGCCGCCTCCGATCCAGCCCTTAGGCAGGGCTCAGGCGGCTGGGGGGACCCTCTTTCGCCGCTGCTAGCGGCGGATCGCCGCAGAACGGCGGCGATCAGGCAGCACACGCGGCTGGCAAAGTGCCGGCTGCGTGTGCTGCTTTTTATTTCAACAAAATCGGCCCAGCAGGGCCTGAGCGGCAGCCATCGGCGGTGATGGACGAGCTGAGCTCGTCCATACCGCTAAGATGGTTAAAAAAGGCACCCAGTGAAAAGGGTGCTGGAGATAGTCGTTAACCGAATATTTATTACATTACCGATATTCTACTACTTAATTACGATAGTAAAATATCAGTAATCTTTACCAATATTTTACTATGACCTAACCCTACTCTCACAGAGAACCCTCCCTCTACTGATGCCTATAGCCCTAAGACTTCCCTGGTGGTACCTAGCCTTAACACCACCCCCCTCCCCCATGGTGCCCAACCTTAAAGGGACACTTACGTCAAACAAAAAAAATGAGTTTTACTCACCTGGGGCTTCCAATAGCCCCCTGCAGCTGTCCGGTGCCCTCGCCGTCTCCATTCGATCTTCCTGGCCCCGCCGGCAGCCACTTCCTGTTTCGGTGACAGGAGCTGACAGACTGGGGACGCGAGTGATTCTTCGTGTTCCTGGCCACAATAGCGCCATCTATGCTGCTACAGTATATATCATATACCATATAGCAGCATAGAGGGTGCTAATGTGTCTGGGAACGCGAAGAATCTCTCGAGTCCCCAGCCTGTCAGCTCCTGTCACCAGAACAGGAAGTGGCTGCCGGCGGGGCCAGGAGGATCGGAGGGAGACGGCGAGGGTACCGGAAAGCTGCAGGGGGCTATTGGAAGCCCTAGGTGAGTAAAACTCATTTTTTTGTTTGACTTAAGTGTCCCTTTAAAATGTGCCTAACCTTAATCTCTAAGGAATCTCCCCAACACTCAATATTTTTGACACCACAGGCAGCAATGTTGATAGCTGCAAATTTAAAAGTTAAAAACAGTAAATGGCAGATATTAGGGGCTAAAATTATAAATAGCGGCTATAAACCTCGGGCACCTCCAGGCACTAATTGCTGCTTTTAACATTGCATCGTTTTTAACAGGGCACCGCTGGCACCCTTTTTACCCGCTTCTTTCTCTAAGCCCACCAACAATGCATGTTTTGTGGAAATCCACTTCTGAGGCACTAATTACCTCACTTTTGAATATGTGAAGTTTCCTGAAAAAAAACATGTACTATTGGTGGGCTTTGAGGACGGGGTTGGGAAGCACTGATATAGTCTAATGGGAAGGCAACAAAGTGTTTGGCATAGCCACAAACTCATCTCATAAGGAACGTTTTAGGGTGAGGTATGGTCATTGTGTTCCCCACCCAGTCTGAGAAAACGGTGGTGTTGCCCACTTCTGGCAGAATCCAGATTAGAACCAAAGTCATGACGATAGCTTCTATTTGAGGCTTCTCACCAAGGCATATTACCGGATGACAGACTCTTCGAAACAAATTTTAACGGTGGCAAAAAAAATAAAAATCAAACTACCAGCAAGCTCTACCATGAAATGAAAGGAAACAGGTTACTTGGGAGCCCTGAATTTTCCACAAATGGCAATAGGAGCTTCGTTCTGCTCTCTTACACATGCTATTCCGCTACTTCATTAAAAGTCCAAATGAAAATGTGGAGTATTCTAAGAGAGAGAAAAGCTCTTAATGTCCAGAATAAAAGTTTGTAAAGAAAGTAACGAACAAAGACTTCCTGTAGCATCAGAAGGAAAATTTATGCATTGCCTTTGAGTTCAACTTCTCCATTAAAGTCTTTCCCCCTATAATCTAGGGAGTTCTTATCTTGGTGACTTATGATGTTATGGAGGGGCTCATGCATGAGAAATGTCAATAGAAATAGTAACTCTGGAAGGGAAGGGCTTCCTAATTAGTCCCCATTTAGATTTTATGATGGCTCTGAGATCGGCTCATCCTGACAGTGCGCACTGTGGTTACATATTGTTCTAGCCTGAGGGAACCATAGGAAAATCCAGATTTATAGTACCTATCATACCAGCATATTTCATTTGCCATTATGAGCAGCCATCTCGCAATGATGCAGGAGTATTTATTACAGATTAAATTGTAGGACCTGAATGGTTTAGTGAGATTCTTGAGGTATCATTTATGTCATTAACTGGCTCATTATCAGATCTGCAAATCTGAAATCTCGTTTTCCTTTTTTTCTCCTCCTTTCCAGAGAGTGTTAGAAAGACTCTGCTTCTTCTTGTGCTTGCTTTATCATGCGGCACTTGTGTTGGGGGGAATAAAGAAAGGAATGAAAAGGGAAACATACTGAGATAGAAACAAGGGGGTAAAGAATTCAAGGAGAGGGGAAAAGATGAAGAAAGAAAAGAAAACAGGACAACAAGAGAGAAAGAAAAAAAAAGACAAAGAAACAAAAGAAACGAGATGAGGAAGGAAAATATAGGAAGGGAGAAGAAAGCTGGAGGCAGGAGAAAAATAAAGGATAAAAAAGAACGATAGGTGGGGGTAAATGAGAATGGAAAAAAAGGCCAAAAGACAAAAAAAAATCTAGAAAGGAATAAAAAAACGTGAAGGAAGAAATAGAAGAAAAAAAAAAGGAATAAAGAAGAGAGGAAAAAATAAAGAATAAAAAATCATACTGCAAGAGGAAATAAAGGAAGGAATAGAGAGGGGGGGACGTAAGAAAGATGAAAGGGAGAAAGAACAAGAAAAAGAGCAAAGGAAAAATGCAGACAGAAAGAAATTAAAAAAAAGACAGAAAAAAATAAAAATGACAATAAAGTAAAACAACACTGAGGAAGAATTAAAAGAAAAAAGGGAAAGAGAAAAGGCGAGAGAAAGAAAACAATGTAGAAAGGGTAGAAGTGAAGGTGGAGAGAGTATTAAAAGAAAGGGCGAGAGGAAGGTAAAAAGAGAGAAACATAAAAGCAGAGGGAACAGGAGAAATGTAAAGGGAAGAAGGAAAAGGAGAGATATGAGAAAGTGAGAGAGAGAGAGAGAGGAGAGAAAATACCAGAAAAATAACAGCAGCAGCATATTTTCCCCTAAAGTTCCTTTGCTAATGGTTTTTATACTCTGTGATGATGTAAAATTATGTTTTTATTTATCTTTTTTTGTCTTCCGTAACGCTTCTCTAATGACTTTTCATACTCCGGGATGATATATTCTCGCTGTCATCTTTTAACTGTATTGGATATTTATCTAATTGCTGTTTCTTTTGTATAGCAAGATGTAATTATCTGTATTACATTCTGCAATATAATACAACTTCATGTAATCCTGCCTCTCTCCCCATAACAAGTTATTTGTATATCGATTCTTTTTGGTAGCGTTTATCATTTAGCAGTTTAACGGCCCAGGCCAAGATGATTTATGTTGCTGTTTGTTTACCGTTCTTGCATATGGTAGATTTTAACTACACTGACAGTTCAATCAAAGGCACTAATGTGAATTTGATTGTTTTTGGTAGATAAGTGGATGTTCTTAAATTTATTAGGCTCATTAGGCGTACATACGTGTGTCCACGTACAATCAAGCATACACATATACATACAAGTCTCTGTCTTAAAGTATCAACCTAAAGGGGACATACAGTGATTGCACATTTATTGCATTAATCATCACAAACAAGTGATTTTTGTTTTAATTAAAACAATCACTATAAAAAATATTTACTTTTTTGGAGTTACACCTGCTAACTTCATTACTAAAATTTTGCAGACAGGTGAGAGTTTCCATATTGTTATGGGCAGTATGGTGGAGTAGTGGTTAGCATCGCCTTACAGCGCTGGGTCCCCGGTCTAAATCCCAGCCAGGGCACTATCTTCAGAGTTTGTATGTTCTCCCCGTTGTCGATGTGGGTTTCCTCCGGACACTCCGGTTTCCTCTCTCATCCAAAAACATACAGATAAGTAAATTGACTTTCGCCAAAATTGGCCCTAGGCTGCGATACATACATAGACATATGACTATTGAAGGGATTAGATTGTGAGCCCCTCTGATGGACAGTTAAGTGACAAGGCAATATAGTCGGTGCAGCGCTGGGGAAGATATCAGTGCTATATAAATACAGAATAATAATACTGCTGCTAAAGCTAAGGTGTCTCCAGTGTTATAAAACAAAGTTTCTTGGACTAGTTAACGTTCAACTAGGCCCTATTTATCACACAGTAGGAAAACTAGGGCATTTTTTAGCTGAGTTACTTTGCCAGTCAGACCACCAGGTGGTGCTCTAAGCAAAATATACATTTTTTTTTTTACATGTGATGTTTATTATCTCCTGATTACATATATTTTATGATTTTGTAATTTTGTGTCTCTTGGCTTTTTAATTGATATTTGGAATTTCTTACCTTTGTGGTTAGTGTTGGAAGTACTTCCTCGCATCTGTGGTCTGTTGAATGTCTCACACTGCACTTGCTTTCATATAGTTTTTATTTAGCAGAACCAGTTTTACAATCCCTGCAATGCTCGAAAATACTGTTGAAAGAAAGAAAAATAATATTTGTAGTTTCTAGAACTCACATGCTAATAGAAATTGCACAGAGAGAATAAAATATTATGATACAATAGCTTTAGTAACAGCAAACAAACAGCTTCAGTAAACTTTTCTATTACATTTTTTTGTATTTTTATTTATTTATTGGGGTGGTGGTGGTGGTGGTGGTGGTGGTGGTGGTGGGGGGGGGGTTCACACTGTCAAAAGGTTTCAAACACAATTATTTCACAAAGGTTTCAAAGACAATTATATGTGCGTATAGTTAATGCTTTACTGCACCTATACTTAATTATGCTTGCAATAACTTAAGTGAAACCAAGGTCAAAAATAAACTGCTGAGATAAACAATTATAATTATCCTTCTACTCCAAAAAAATGCCTTTTTTAAAAGTATCCCATGATTTTCTTTAATATTTAAACATTTAAAAAGTAGGCTGAACGTTTTACTATCTCTAATCAGTAGCAGCCTATTCTGTGTCCCAGCCTTAAAATACATGAATAATTGACCATTTTCTATCTCTCCCCTGAGCTCAGAAGTTGTATTCTGCCCGGAAAACTTTTATGGCTGTGATTTGCTCATCAATGATGTTTACTATATTCCCAACAAGGTACTGACAAGACAGAAGCTGTTACTTCCACGCCTAAAAAATAACTATTTCAGGCAGCAAAATAAAACAGTCCAATTATCAATATGCTTTGTACTGTACATACACATGTTCATCTCATCATGTCACATGTCACCTTGGGTACACTTTAAAGCAAGATCCCTACAGTGCTTATATTACTAATTTTGCTTTTGTGTTTATTACAAAAATGAGGGAGGAGCTGCCGATATACCCATACTCAGGGAGAGGGTTGGTCAATGAGATGTTAACGATTCCATCACTCATACAATGCAATGGAATTGGGCTAACCAAATTCACTTTGTGGATTTTGCTTGACGCTGTTCCAAGCTGCATACAAATTGCATTAAATTAGCAGGCAAGCTGGGGATTATCATCATCTCACTGTCCTCTATTCAGGGGCCTATTTATGAAGCAGCAACAGATTTCTCCTGTCTGTTTTTCTTTTTACACAACATGGGGATCTACATCTTGCCTATGATGTCAGCACTGTACACTGCAGTTGGAGAAATCCTGTGATTAAGCTTCGTCTGCACAGTGAGCTTACCAGTTATATGCAGGAATACAAAATCACAGAGAAGTACTTTATAATTAGTTCTTCATTTGTAAAAGTGGGGTATCGATTAAATCCTTTAAAAAGTGAATAAAAGTAAATAGAATTTGTCTATGTTCCAGAACAGTTCATTTGGATCCCGGCAGCACTGTTAAAATGGGTGACACATAGACCGCAATGTTAATTACAGCTTTTGTGGCACCGGGGGGTAATTTGGGAACTGGTGGTGGGGGTAGGTTAGTGTTAGTCATCTATATTGTGGGGCTATTATTAAGGTTTAGGCATCAGCTAGAATGGGGTTGGTTAGGTTTAGGCATCGGTTGGAGAGGTCGGTTAGGGTTAGGCAATAGCAGGGGGGGTTGGTTAGAGTTAGGCATTGATGGGGGGGGGTGGTTAGGCATTGGTGAGGGGGTAGGTTAGGCACTGGTGGAGGGTTTGGTTAAAGTTAGGCACTGGTGGGGGGTCGGTTAGGCATTGGTGGGGGGTAGGTTAGGGTTAGATACTGGTGGGGGGGTTGGTTAGGGTTAGGCATTGGTAGGGGGTGGGTTAGGCACTCGTGGGGGAGGGGGTCGGTTAGGCATTGGTGTGGGGGTAGGTTAGGCACTGGCGGGGGGTAGGTTAGGGTTAGGCATTGGTGGGGGGTGTCGGTTTGGATTAGTCATCAAGAGGGAGGGCTCGTGTGAGAGTAAGGTTAGGTTAAGCTGTAGCAAAATATCAGTAAAGATTACTCATATTCTACGGAATGCAACGACTCATAGTAGAATATCAATAATTTACCAATATTCTACTTATGGCTATATCGGGTGCCAAAATTCCTGTAGACCCATTTTAAATGTAAATCTCTCTCCTCCTACCAACAGCTAGTCACATTAGGACTTTTTTTTTATACTTTGTCTTCTGTGTATTCAATATGACATTTTATTTGAAAACATCAGACTAAACATAATGTACATTGCTGCCCCATCCTCTCTATTCATTCTCCATTTTTTTGAGTCACTGACCCAAATTAAGTAAGCTGATGTGCTCTACTAGCTGCAGGGATGGTGAAGATCATCAGTGCAGCAGCCAGACATTTGGCATATTTTTAGGAGTTCAGCAATTAAACGGATAACATGGGTTTCCACAATCTCATTCGCGGGGGCGGATTTCTGGAAAGGCCACAAAGGCCCAGGCCTTAGGGAGATTCAGCCCAAGGGCGCACCTGGATGTAAAATAGGGGTTGCTACATATAAGAGAAAAGGCTGCAAATGGGGAGCAACGGATGGAAAAGGGAAGCTGATAACTGCTAATTTAAAATGGACATTCACTCAAAGTCTTTCTACAAAATTAACAGTAGGTGAGAGTGGAAATGGGGAAGCCATGTCGAAGTGGGGAATTTTGGCGCTCGCTATCATAAGAAACTTGGGCGTCGCCAGCGGTGCTATTATAAACACCGGCTATAGCGTGAAATTTGAGTGCACGATAAGTGGCAAACGTCACACTAAGGGTGTCCGATAAATAAATTTCACACTCTAGCTGCTATTTGCCTATGGCGGCACCCCAACATTAACGTTATAACGGTGGATTGGCAATGGGGGTTGGTTAAGCTTAGGTGGGGGGGGGGCGTGTGATTAAGGTTAGGTGTAGAGGGGGGTGTTTTTAAAGGTTAGGCATAGGGGGGCAGTTAAGGTTAGGCCTCGGGTGGTGGAATTAGGTTAGGCATCGAAGGGTATGTTTAAGTGTTAGGCATGGGGGTATGGTTAAAGTTTGGTATCAGAAAGGGGGGGTTCTGTGTGAGAGTAGAGTTAGGTTGAGTTGCAGTAAAATACAGTATTATTTTCTGATATTTTACTATGATAATTTACACTTTAGAAACTTAGAATATTGGTAAATTTTACCGATAATCTACTAGCCAAAATTGGACACACAAATATCCTTGTGCCCCTTTTTCACGTATGCAGCCATGTATGCTGCATGCACAAATTATGATTTACTGCTTATCATATTAAGCTTAATTATCTTTTCTCTTATATAAGAAATTTAATCGATTCAAGACATGAATGACCTCAATGTATAAAATAGGACACTGGGGGACAGAAATAATTTTTTAAGTTAGAGCTAAATCTGTTTCCCTAAATTACTTCAATCAATTTTTTTTGATCAATAAAGCACTATTTATTGAAAAAGGTGCAGTAGAAATGTACAGCAGTTCAACTGGAGCTTTTCAGAGGCAGAAAAAACCAGCATACAATCAAAACAGAAGTATATCTGGTTATGGGTTGGGATCTTGTTAAGGTTCTTGCAGGTCTCCTTGATGGGGTGGTAATCTGACCAGACCTGATGGCATCCTAAGTCTTCTGTATTCTATTACCCTCACATCATTACTGAGGTACACATCCAATTGTCCTCCAACATTAGGTTTAGGACCCACCACACATCATTGTTGAACGCTATTTGCGTTGATTATGGCTTGGAAAGGGAGGCCATATGTTTGCTTGCCTCTTCCCAGAGGTGGATTAAGATGTAAAGGAGCCCAAGACAAGGTAGTAGATTTAGGCCCCCCTTGTGGTTATTTTCTTAAAGGGAACCTAAACCCACAAAAAATGAGTTTCACTTACCTGGGTCTTCTACCAGCCCCCTGCAGCCATCCTGTGCCCTCGCAGTTACTCACGGCTCCTCCGGTGCAACGTGCAGGTGCAAAGCGTACTTAGATACAGGTAATTTGGGGACCCAGAGATTGCCGTACCCCGAATTTCATCTCCCTCCGAGTTGCTACAACTCGGAGGGGAAATAGTAATTAGCGCGGGGCGTAGCAATAGTCATAGCAGCCCTAGCAACTGCTATGGGGCCCTGGACAAGAGGGGGCCCAGATGGTACTTGATGTGTTCACTATTAACTTTGCTTTGTTGCTTCTCCCTCTGACTTTGTCTCAGTGCTTATGGACTATACACAGTGTGCATTGCATGAGATTGTAAATTAACCAATCAAGTCATATTAATAGGGTAGGGGCAGGTAGCATAGCTCAAGAGTGCCTAGCTTTGATGGCTCCATAAAAATTTTGCTATGGGGCTCCATAATGTCTAGCTACGCCACTGTTAGCGCTGCCTGGAATTTCTATGGCATCAAGGTGAGATGTCATTGGGCTCACCCTGTGCCAAAATGACGGTGCCTGCTATGAATGTACGCATTACTTGGGCCTAGTGGGTGCCAAGGGGCCACTTTCTTTGACCTCTTTCCACTTCAGCTTAAAGGGAACCTAAACCCACAAAAATAAATGAGTTTCACTTACCTGGGGCTTCTACTAGCCCCCTGCAGCCATCCTGTGCCCTTGCAGTCACTCACGGCTCCTCTGGTCCCCCACCACCAGCTAGTTTCGTTTTTGCCAACTTGGAGTTGGCGGGCGGCCACGCGTATCTGTGTACGTGTTGCACCTGCACGTTACACCGGAGGACATGTGAATGACTGCGAGGGCACAGGATGTCTGCAGGGGGCTGGTAGCAACCCCAGGTAAGTGAAACTCATTTATTTTTGTGGGTTTAGGTTCCCTTTAAGCTGAAGTGGAAAGAGGTCAAAGAAGGTGGCAGGCATAACTTCTTCAGCAGTGAATAAGCACAGCCAACATCATAAAATATCAATGCAGTCCCCCTGTCATCTACCAGTTACATTAATTGGCTCCCAGCCAAATTATTTCTTGATGAGACTATGGTTGGGTAATCAAGACAGATGTGAAAGTTCAGTGGTCTTTAAAGGATACCCAAACTGACATGTGACATGAGGAGGTAGACATATGTATGTACAGTGCCTAGCACACAAATAGCTATGCTGTGTTCCTTTTTTCTTTCTCTGCCTGCAAGAGTTAAATATCAGGTATGTAAGTGGCTGACTCAGTCCTGACTCAGACAGAAAGTGACTACAGTGTGACCCTCACTGATCTGCTCTCAGAAGCCATTTTCTGCTAGGAAAGTGTTGTATATTTGGAATTTCTTATCAGTGAGGGTCACACTGAAGTCAGGACGGAGTCAGCCACTTACATACCTGATATTTAACTCTTGCAGGCAGAGAAAGAAAAAAGGAACACAGCATAGCTATTTGTGTGCTAGGCACTGTACATACATATGTCTACCTCATCATGTCACATGTCAGTTCGGTTATCCTTTAACCACTTAAAGTGAACCCAAATTAAAAATACAAAATTTCAGAAATAAAATCTATTTTCTAAATTATAATAATAAAGAACATCCTTTTTTCAGCTGCATGATGACAAATATAAAATATTTTACATTTATTGGAGAAACCTCTCCCTTCCTTTCAAATTGTCGGGACAGGATCTGGCAAACTGGTGGAGTAGATGGTGTCCAGCAAAGGAAGAATTGCTAATGGCTGCCACCTGTATAACCCTAGTTATGAAAAGAGAAGGGTGAAAAGCATGCACTGAAATGCTCATAGGCTTGAAGGAGTGTTTATTTATCTTTGTGTGTGTCAGAGTGGTTCAACGAAATATTTTGAATTAAAAAAAAATATGTTTGGTTTGGGTCCGCTTTAAGCCTATCTGGATGAAAATGTTTGTCCAGATAGGCTGTGCACCTTCCAATGTGCGGTGTGCGCGATCGCGTGCGCTCCCACTGCCCGCTGTTAGCCCCCCCCCGATCTAAGTCCCCGGCAGAAAAATAGACATTCTCTCATCAGAGACCGCGGTATTTCTGCAAAAAAAAAGTTCCCCGTCTTCATTCTAGTTCCTGGAAGCATCATCGAACGCTTCAAGGACTTTTTTGACTGTGGCCATCTGGTGGCCAAATAGTAAACTACACCCACATATATTTTTTAATAAATAAATACATTCAAATTACATTTAAAAAATAGCTGTTTACTTCCCCACACCAAAAATTACCCAAATAAAATGTTTAATTAAAAAAAAATTACAATTAAAAAAACAAACAAACATATATAGTTACCTAAGGGTCAGAACTTTTTAAATATGCATGTCAAAGGAGTATGTTAACATACTTTTTAAAATTATGGGCTTGTAAATAGTGATGGACGCAAATTGAAAAAAATGCACCTTTATTTCCAAATAAAATATCGGCGCCATACATTGTGATAGGGACATAATTTAAATGGTATTATAAGCGGGACAAATAGGCAAATAAAATACATGGGTTTTAATTATGGTAACGTATTCATTTCAAACTATGATGGCCAAAAACTGAGAAATAATGATTTTTTTTCAATTTTTTTCTTAATATTCCTGTTAAAATGGATTTAGAATAAAATAATTCTAAGCAAAATGTACCACCGAAAGAAAGCCTAATTGGTGGCGGAAAAAACAAGATATAGATCAATTCATTGTGATGAGTAGTGATAAAGTTATTGGCAAATGAATGGGAGGTGAACGTTGCTCAGATGCAAAAAATAAACAACCCTGTGCGTTTAAGTGGTTAAAGCAAATCTAAAGTTAAAATAAATTAATGAGATAAAAACTGTGTTTCCAGTCCTAATCCTCCTAAATAGGTATTTTCTGGAATCCCACAGTTTTATTTTATATTTGAAAGGTTAAAATTATGTTTAAAAAAAAATGACCTTCATGCACCTGTGAAAGTCAGAAGTTTGTTATTTAGTTTTTATAAAAACAGATCTTGAAATTCTTAACTTTATCTGTTCCCTGAACTCAGATGCGTTTCTTACAAACACAGCGGTTTACTGCCTCTAATTACTTAATTTTATAGCCTCTCATTACTTATCAATAAGAGTTATGATACAGTCCAAATACTGAAAAACTATCATTTTGAGTCCAATTCACTTTTTCTCCAAAGTTTTCTCCTAGGTGATATTTTCACACTATAATCAATAAAATGAATTTTAAAGGGAACCTGAAGTGAGAAAAATTATTTAAAATAAACACATGACGTAGCTGCAAATGAATATTACACATTAACCCAACTGTCAGTTCCTCTCAGAAGCTCAGCGTTTTCTTCTTACAATGATCCCTTCCGGTTCTGACAATATTTTGTCAGAACTGAAATATACCTGTTGCTGTCAGTTATATATCAGCAGCTGTCAGTTACAACTGAATGTGCAAAGTAATGTCCATGTTTCCCTACGGTCAAGTGGGTGATATTACAGTTTAACAGTGTGCTGACCAGGAAGCTGTTAGGGGGTAATGGCCATTTTTAAAATGGAAGACAGAGAATTCCATTGATCACAATGGACAAATGGGGAGCAGGAGAGGAGAAAGAGATTGAGGAGTAGACTACACAGAAGGCAAGTATGACCTGTGTGTGGTTATTTTGACTTTTAATTTTCAGATCAGGTTCCCTTTAAGCCACCAGCAAGCAAGAAAATACTTTTCAACAGTACCTTTTCACCTTCTTTTTGATACTTTTTTCAATTGCAGAGCGCGGAAACATTATTTTAAACCGTAGATAAAAAATGATCTCCTAAATGAAAACTTAGGCAAAAAAGTGAATTAGATCAGGCCCTTCGGTCTTAACGAAGGGTGAGATAAAAAGCGAAAACACGGGCCTAGCTCTAAGCAGAATGGGGACTGTACATGAACTTAACTTTCCAAGGGAAATTTGTAACCAAAATGCTACATTTCTATGCAGAAATACCTTAACAGCTAAAATATAACCTTAATTTCAATTGAAATCAGATTTACAACTACAAATGCAAACAAATACTCTCTTCCCCGAATATATAAACTGCAAAAGGACATACAGGGGTATATTCCACCATACTATGGTCATTGGCTTGCTCCAAACATAGCCTACATTCAGGGTCTAGCAAGTTTTAGCCACAGAACCTGAATGTCCTAATGGGGAGTAGAGATAAGGTGCTACCTAAACAAAAAGAGCTAGTGGTCTATTAAAACATGCCTCACATCCAACATGTTTCACCCACATGGGGGACTTCCTCAAGGGAAAGTGGCTGTGATTGTAGAAAGCATAGAGCAAATATACAAAATAGCATACTGATAAATAGTCTAGTCCAAGTCAGGTTTTTTGGCTAAAACTTTCACTCCATACTAGACTATACTTAGGCTATGTTTGGATCAAGCCTAAGTAGATCATACTAAGCTAGGTTTGGACCAAGCCAATGACCATAGTATGGTAGAACTTACTCCTTTATGTCCTTGCGCAGTTCATATATTAAGAAGAGAAAGTATTAGTATTTATTTGTAGTCGTGAGTCCAATTTTAATTGACATGATAAAGATATTTTAGTCGTTAGGTCATTTCTGCATTATGCTAAACAGAAATTTAGCATTACGACTACACATAAACATGTTTATCTCATCATGTTACTTGTGACTTCAGTTATCCTTTAAATATATTATATCCTTTAAATATATTAGAATTATACACATTATTTTTTTTTTATTTTGACCGATTGAAAGATTTTCTCTTTGCCCAGGGTTCCTGAATGTGCCTGTCTCCATCGTTTCCACTCCCGCTTCTCATTCTATCTCAATATTTCGGAATTTGAATTCATTTTCTGGCTGAACTCGAGTTGGTGTAGTTGCTGATATTTGGCCCTATTTACTTTCCAATATTGCTTTACTATGAAATCCAAGAGGATGGCATTTTCCTTGTTGTGTTCTCTGGTATTAAAATGCTCCCTCGACAAGCACGGAACCACGTAGAGGGACACTGTGATTAAAATGTCCATTATATCACAGGCTTTGTCAGATCATTTAAAGAACAACTCTGGTGTAAGTGGAAAGCAGTAAAAAGCTGATAAGGAAGCTACTTCAGCTCCGAGGCCTTAAAGAGGAACTGTAGCGAAAATAACAAATACAATTGATTATTTTTTTTTCAAAATGTAGTTATATTTAGTATGATTTAGTCAGTGTTTGCCCACTGTAAAATCTTTCCTCTCCCTGATTTGCATTCTGACATTTATCACTGGTGGTGACAGCTTTAGTTCTGCCAAGTGAACTGTACAGAATGTTTGTTACTGAGAGTTCTATGCAAAGAGGGAGTTATTGCTTGCTTGACAGAAAAGATGTCACAAACAACAAATTTTGGGTTCGTGAACGCGAACTTCCTCAAATGTTCATTAAGGCCTGGTGCACACCAAAAACCGCTAGCAGATCTGCAAAATGCTAGCAGATTTTGAAACGCTTTTTCTTATTTTTCTGCAGCGTTTTGCGGTTTTGTGAAGCGTTTTTGGTGTAGTAGATTTCATGTATTGTTACAGTAGCTGTTACTGAACAGCTACTGTAACAAAAAACGCCTGGCAAACCGCTCTGAAGTGCCGTTTTTCAGAGCGGTTTGCGTTTTTCCTATACTTAACATTGAGGCAGAAACGCATCCGCAATCCAAAATCTGCAGCAGCCCGGGAGTATGCGTTTCTGCAAAACGCCTCCCGCTCTGGTGTGCACCAGCCCATTGAAATACATTACCCTAGCGGATCCGCACCCGCAAGCAGATCGCAAACCGCAGCAGAACCGCTCTGGTGTGCACTAGGCCTAACAGGTGAATCTGGCATACCACCATAGGCTTCAATGGGCAGGCAAATTTTAAAACCTACAAAGACTGTTTCTGGCCACAAAAGTGATGGAAAAGCTGTTTCAAGGGGTCTAACTCCTGGACTGTGGCACATCAGAGGGGGATGCGTGCCAAAAGTCATACCAAAAATTACAGAGTTGATGCAAAGTCGGGTTTTAATCCCTAAAGGGCAGACGTCCATTATGCACATGTAGCAACAGCAGAAGTTTGCACACAGCTCTGGGTGTCAGTGGGTTGTGGAGTGTCACACACAGAGAAATGCAACAATATTATCAGAATACAGTGAAATAATAATAATAATGCACTGGAGTGGTTCTTTGCATGCAACTTAATGAGGCAACAACAATAGCAGTAGTGTGCACACAGCTCTGGGTGTCAGTGGGCTGTGCTGTGTCACACACACACACAAAAAACACAGTAGACTGATGTACAATAAAATCTCCCAAAACTGCGCTGATATCAATGCTGGGTGTAACTTCTTTCGGTGGTGCGCTGCTGTACACGCGGCCTTATCACTATCCAGGGGGAGGAACTTGGACGCAGAGGGGAAGGCGTTAGAAACAGCGCTCTACAGCCAACCCGGTGGCCAACGTTTGGGGTGGAGCCCACAAAAACTCTATACGAAAACACCCTGGATATGTCTGTAAGTGTGCAATCTTTTTATTAATAAAACTTTTATACAATTTTACGCTATGGGAGCTCTGGTATATGTCTTTTGAGGTGAAAAAGCCAGCAACTGACACAGAAAGTGGTGAGGAAGTGACCTTCTCTCCAAGCGGCAGGGGGCGGCCAGATGACCCCACAAGCGCTGTGGACCCATCTAACTGAGGGTCTTTTCTAACGGTGAGTGGCCACTGCTTGGGGTGTGGTGGTGGTGTCTCACTGAAGTGGAGTAATCGGCCTGACCCTGATTAGGAGGAGTAACACATACCACTTGGAGTGTGGAACGCAGTTTGCAAGTGTTTTTGTGCGCAGCCATTGTTTTGAGACAGTAGACTGATGTGCTTGCCCTCAAAAAGGGCTGTTTGGAGTGCTTTCACAGCAAACGAGGAACAAGAACACAGGCCTAGCTAATGCTTTCCCTACCTATCTGCAACAAGACTGACCCTGCTTTCACCAACAGTCAGCAGCCAGCAGAGAATGAATCCAATATGGCCACCGCAACTGCTTTTTGATGGGGGGTCCAGGAGGGGATGCTAGCTGATTGGCTGCCATGTCTGCTGACTGTGAGGTAAGGGGTCAAAGTTTAGTTCAATGATGATGTATAGTGGAGGGTCGAACACGCCAAATGTGCACTGTTTGCTGTGAATGTGAAGAGCGGACGTTCGCCGGCGAACAGTTCGGGCCATCTCTACTTGACAGTTGAAAAAAGCCATTATTTCCCACAATGCAATGAGGTTCACAGAAAGTAAACTGTCAGGACCATGGCCATGACATCACACAATGGGAGATGTTTCACCATTAAAAAAAGATCTTCACTACACAGAGGGCCTTGCACATCTCCAGGGGGGATACAATAAGCAGTGCAGGATTTAGGCATAAACTAAAGTTTATGCCTAGTTTAACTAGAGTTTTTTTTGTCACCCTCCGGGCCCGTTTCCACAAACCTGAAATTTGCAACGTTTCCCAGCAAACGATTTGGCCAAGGAAATGCAGCCTACTGAAATCAATAGGCTGCCGTCTAAATCACATGCGGGGGTAAAAATGGAAAGCATGCTGCATAATTTTGCATCACGCATGCGATTTCCATAGCCGGGCAGCGCAAGTGCCGGAGTGAGATTTGGAAGCGCATGCCGGGCACAGGTGGAAATGGGTCCCAAACATTTTGTGAGGATTTTTAGATTTTACCGTAGTTTTTACCGTAGTTCTAAAAATGGCTTTTGTAGAAAATCTTTAAGTAGTTTTACAATGCTTCATTTAGAGGCGTTACTACATTTGGTTGTACGTTGGATGGGCCCTTCAGACATTGGAGTAGCAGCCGTATAGCTCTGTAAGCCAAAAGGGTGTTCTGACATGGCTGCATACTGGGCTTCTGAAGAGAGAAGAGGCACTGGAAGCAACTAACATACTGCTTCTTGCACTGCTCAGGATAATGAGAGCAGCGGGCCCCCCTGCCCCAGGGGCCTCCCCACCTGCAATGGCATGGGTTACAGGCTATGGTTACTCACCTGGCATTATATGTAATGCTCCCACATTGTGATGTCATGACTGTGGTCCTAACAGTTTGCTGTTTGTGAACCTTGTTGCATTATGGTAAATGTCTGTTTCCAACTGCTCAGTAACGACAGAGCTGACATGGGTTCTTGGGCTTTCTGTCTAGTTATACAGTACATACAGTGATGAACATAAATATTTGAACACACTGGAATTCTGCAAGTTCTCCCACCTAGAAACCAGTGCTGCTCAGATAACCCTTTCCATCCAAGTCAAATATCCGATTTCAAAATTTTCTGATCCGAATCCGAATAGGATATCCGACCCCAGTAACTGGGGTATCCGGGTAAATTCGGATATCTGGATAGAAACACCGGAAGTGGCCTTCAAATTGCTTTAAAAACTTTTTTTAGGGTAAATGAGGGTAAACTACTACCATAGGCAAGACCAATGTGCTGTAAAAAGATACCAGAGACAAAATTGTGGACCTCCAAAAGACTGGAACGGGTTAAGGGGCAATTAACAAGCAGCTTGTTGAAAATAGATCAACTGTTGAAGCAATTGTTAGAAAATGGAAAAGGCTAAAGACGACTGTCAGTCTCCCTCTGACCGAGGCTCCATGCAAGATCTGAGCTCGTGGGTTATCACAGATCATAAGAAAGGTGAGGAATCAGGCCAGAACCACAAGGGAGAAGCTGGTCAATGACATGAAGAGAGCTGGGACCCCAGTTTGAAAGGACACTGTCGGTAGAACATTACGCCGTCATGGTTTCAAATCATGCATTGCACGGAAGGGTGCTCAAATACCCCTTTTTAAAATTCGAGTTTGGTCGAATTCGAATAGTAAATTATTCGAGGTCAGTCGAATATTCGAGTCGAATAATTTTTACTATTCGATTCGACCTCGGACTTCGAGCTCACTATTCGAGTCGGTATTCGAGCTCATTATTCGAGCTGACTATTCGAATTGGCCTTAAATAGCTTCCAACACTTGTTTTGAGGGTGAATGATGCAAGAAACCTCTTTTTTTCCAAGTAACAACAGCAAGTGATTATGTGGGGATGTTCCTTTAAAAAAAAAAAAGGTGAAAAGAGAAGTTGTGTCCAGAATCATCTTCTCCTTCTCCTTCTCCTTCTCCTTCTCCTTCTCCTTCTCCTTCTCCTTCTCCTTCTTCTTCTTCTTCTTCTTGTTTTTTGGTTTTGTTTGTACAACCAATTACACAGATATATAGCTATTGTGTTTGACGTAATAGCTGGTGGCAGAGTGGCAGCAGAATGTAATTCTGTGTACCCTGGCAGTGGGAAACACAGACCGACAGCAGCAGTAGCAGGAGGAATGGAGGAGTAATGTGAGCAGCTATTGTTTGACGTAATAGCTGGTGGCAGTGTGGCAGCAGAAGGTAATTCTGTGTACCCTGGCAGTGGGAAACACAGACAGACAGCAGCAGCAGGAGGAATGGAGGAGTAGTGTGAGTGTGGCAGCAGGCAGGCAGCGTGACATAATAGCCCTGGTACCTAGCGGTGATACCAGGGCTGTAAATAAACACAACAGGAGGTCCCAGACAGCGGTCGTGCAGCCCACATCGTGTCCAATACACAACTGGGACAACACAGTTTTCAACCCGGGCACCTCAGAAAAATTAAACCTTTTTTTTTTTGTTAATGGTTTTTTGGTTTTGTTTGTACAACCAATTACACAGATATATAGCTATTGTTTGACGTAATAGCTGGTGGTAGAGTGGCAGCAGAATGTAATTCTGTGTACCCTGGCAGTGGGAAACACAGACCGACAGCAGCAGTAGCAGGAGGAATGGAGGAGTAATGTGAGCAGCTATTGTTTGACGTAATAGCTGGTGGCAGTGTGGCAGCAGAAGGTAATTCTGTGTACCCTGGCAGTGGGAAACACAGACAGACAGCAGCAGCAGGAGGAATGGAGGAGTAGTGTGAGTGTGGCAGCAGGCAGGCAGCGTGACATAATAGCCCTGGTACCTAGCGGTGATACCAGGGCTGTAAATAAACACAACAGGAGGTCCCAGACAGCGGTCGTGCAGCCCACATCGTGTCCAATACACAACTGGGACAACACAGTTTTCAACCCGGGCACCTCAGAAAAATTAAACCTTTTTTTTTTTTTTTAATGGTTTTTTGGTTTTGTTTGTACAACCAATTACACAGATATATAGCTATTGTTTGACGTAATAGCTGGTGGCAGAGTGGCAGCAGAATGTAATTCTGTGTACCCTGGCAGTGGGAAACACAGACCGACAGCAGCAGCAGCAGGAGGAATGGAGGAGTAATGTGAGCAGCTATTGTTTGACGTAATAGCTGGTGGCAGAGTGGCAGCAGAAGGTAATTCTGTGTACCCTGGCAGTGGGAAACACAGACAGACAGACAGCAGCAGCAGGAGGAATGGAGGAGTAGTGTGAGTGTGGCAGCAGGCAGGCAGCGTGACATAATAGCCCTGGTACCTAGCGGTGATACCAGGGCTGTAAATAAACACAACAGGAGGTCCCAGACAGCGGTCGTGCAGCCCACATCGTGTCCAATACACAACTGGGACAACACAGTTTTCAACCCGGGCACCTCAGAAAAATTAAACCTTTTTTTTTTTTTTAATAGTTTTTTGGTTTTGTTTGTACAACCAATTACACAGATATATAGCTATTGTTTGACGTAATAGCTGGTGGCAGAGTGGCAGCAGAAGGTAATTCTGTGTACCCTGGCAGTGGGAAACACAGACAGACAGCAGCAGCAGGAGGAATGGAGGAGTAGTGTGAGTGTGGCAGCAGGCAGGCAGCGTGACATAATAGCCCTGGTACCTAGCGGTGATAACAGGGCTGTAAATAAACACAACAGGAGGTCCCAGACAGCGGTCGTGCAGCCCACATCGTGTCCAATACACAACTGGGACAACACAGTTTTCAACCCGGGCACCTCAGAAAAATTAAACCTTTTTTTTTTTTTAATGGTTTTTTGGTTTTGTTTGTACAACCAATTACACAGATATATAGCTATTGTTTGACGTAATAGCTGGTGGCAGAGTGGCAGCAGAATGTAATTCTGTGTACCCTGGCAGTGGGAAACACAGACCAACAGCAGCAGCAGGAGGAATGGAGGAGTAATGTGAGCAGCTATTGTTTGACGTAATAGCTGGTGGCAGAGTGGCAGCAGAAGGTAATTCTGTGTACCCTGGCAGTGGGAAACACAGACAGACAGCAGCAGCAGGAGGAATGGAGGAGTAGTGTGAGTGTGGCAGCAGGCAGGCAGCGTGACATAATAGCCCTGGTACCTAGCGATGATAACAGGGCTGTAAATAAACACAACAGGAGGTCCCAGACAGCGGTCGTGCAGCCCACATCGTGTCCAATACACAACTGGGACAACACAGTTTTCAACCCGGGCACCTCAGAAAAATTAAACCTTTTTTTTTTTTTTTAATGGTTTTTTGGTTTTGTTTGTACAACCAATTACACAGATATATAGCTATTGTTTGACGTAATAGCTGGTGGCAGAGTGGCAGCAGAATGTAATTCTGTGTACCCTGGCAGTGGGAAACACAGACAGACAGCAGAAGGGCAGTACACAGCAGCCCACTGTAGGTGTAAAATGTGTGGCTGCAGGCGACGTAATAGTCAAACTGAACCAGGCTGGCTTAGTGAGCAGGAGCCAGGAGGTGGTAAAGGGTGGTAAGGCACATTAACGATGGTTCTTAGCCAGTTCATGTCCCCCTCTCGCCGACAACAGGGGCCAGGAACTCGCCTTCCACCCACGCCTGGTTCATCTTGAGAAACGTCAGTCTGTCCACAGACTTGTGAGACAGACGTGAGCGTTTCTCGGTGACCACGCCACCAGCTGCACTGAAGCAGCGCTCGGACAGCACGCTGGAAGGGGGGCAGGACAGCACTTCCAGGGCGTACTGCGCCAGCTCGCTCCAGATCTCCAGGCGCTTGACCCAATACTCCATGGGATCAACAGGGGCATCGCTGTCAAGCCCGCTGTAGGACCCCATGTAGTCAGCCACCATGCGGGTCAGGCGCTGGCTGTGACCGGAGGAGGATGCTGCTGCATCATGCACCTCCTCTCTAGTCACTGCTGCCGGAGCCTCTACAGTCCTGTAGAGCTCGTGGCTGAGAGACAGCAGGTCTGTGGGGCGCTTGCTGCTGGATGCAGGCACCTGCTGCTGCCTCTGTGCTGGCTGCTGGACAGTGGGGGTGGAAGGCTGGGGGAAGGCTTCCTCCAAGCGCTCAACAAGGGCCTGCTGCAAGCTCCTTATTTGTTGCGCTGGGTCTCCTCCTGCAGGCGGCAGGAACTGGCTCAACTTCCCCTTGAGGCGTGGGTCCAACATCATGCTGATCCAGATGTCCTCCCTCTGCTTCATCTGGATCACCCTGGGGTCCTTGCGCAGGCACGCCAGCATGTGCGCTGCCATTGGGAAGAGGCGGGCCACGTGTGCTGGCACATCGACGGCAGTGCTGTCCTCCTCATCCTCCTCCTCTGCCGCCTCATCCTCTCTCCACCCCCGCACCAACTCAGCTGCGCTGTGCTGATCCCCCTCATCAGCAGCAAGGTCAGGGACCTCCACCAAGTCCTCCTCCTCCTCCCCCTCAGAGGTGGACTGTGCAGCTGCTTGCTGCTCCTGCTGGTCCAAGGCTGCCGCTCCCTGTTCCAGCAAAGCATCGAGGGCCCTGTTCAGCAGACAAACCAGGGGCACCCACTCGCAGACCATAGCATGGTCCCTGCTCACCATGTTAGTGGCCTGCAGAAAGGGAGCCAGCACTAAGCACACCTGCTGCATGTGCCTCCAGTCATCATCGGGGACGATGGACGGGATGTTGCTGGTCTTGTCCCTTCTCCGAGCGGCGGAAACAGTGGCCAGGGCAAGGTACTGGTTGACAGCGTGCTTCTGTTCAACCAGACGCTCCAACATCGCCAGGGTGGAGTTCCAGCGAGTCGGAACGTCAAGGATCAGCCGATGGCGTGGCAGCTCCAGCTCCTTTTGCACGTCTTCCAGGCTCGCACAGGCTGCAGCCGAGCGCCGGAAGTGACGCACAACGTTCCTTGCCGTTTCCAGCAGTTCGCCCATCCCCTGGTAGGTGCGCAAGAACTTTTGCACCACCAGGTTCAGCACGTGGGCAAGACAGGGGATGTGGGTCAGGTTTCCCCTGTCTATTGCGGCAACCAGATTGGCCCCATTGTCGGCCACCACCTCTCCGACTCTGAGGCCTCTGGGGGTCAGCCAAATCCTCTCCTGCTCCTGGAGTTTGGCCAACACATGGGTTGCCGTCAGCTTGATCTTCCCAAGGCTGACCAAGTGCAGCAGCGCTTGGCAGTGGCGGGCCTTCACGCTGCTGCTGAGGCGGGGGGTATGGCCAGGTGTGCCGGAGAATGGCAGAGGATCGGAGGAACCTGCTGCAGTTCCGCCGACCCTGCGGGGGGGCACCACCCACTGTGTTGCTGCTGCTGTGCCCGCTGCTGCTCTCCCATCCTCACCCCCTTCCACCAAGCTGACCCAGTGGACAGTGAAAGACAGGTAGCGGCCTGTCCCGAAGCGGCTGCTCCAGGAGTCCATGGTGACGTGGACCCTTTCACCAACCGCGTGCTCCAGCCCTCGCTCCACATTGGCCATCACAAAGCGGTGCAGTGCAGGAATGGCCTTGCGGGCGAAGAAGTGTCTGCTGGGGAGCTGCCAGTCTGGGGCTGCACAAGCAAGCAGCGCACGCATGTCGCTCCCCTCCTGCACAAGCGTGTACGGCAGGAGTTGGGAGCACATGGCCCGTGCCAGCAAGCCGTTCAGCTGCCGCACGCGACGGCTGCTGGGAGGCAGAGCCCTATCCACCCCCTGGAAGGACTCGCTCAAAAGGCTCTGGCGTGGCCTTTTGCTGGCACGGGAATCAGCAGACACAGCAGAGGAGGCCACTGAGGACTGGCTGCCAGAACAGGCCTCAGTGTCGGCGGTAGGAGTTGCAGAGGGGGGAGGAGCAGTGCGTTTCCGCACTCCTGCTGGTGCTGCTGGAGGAGCAGGAGGGCGGGTGGCTGCTGTTGCTGCTGCTGCTGCTGCTGAAGGCTGTGCAGTGATGGGTGTGGTGCCACTGCCAGCACCAGATGCCTTCAGCCTCTGGAACTCCTCATGCTGGTGGAAATGTTTCGCAGCAAGGTGGTTGATGAGCGAGCTGGTGCTGAACTTTAAGGGGTCTGCACCTCTGCTCAACTTCCGCTGACAGTGGTTGCAAGTGGCGTACTTGCTGTACACTGTGGGCATGGTGAAAAAACGCCAGATTGGTGACAAAAACGACCCCCTACAGCATGGAACCACTGCTGCCTGTCTCCCTGTGGTGGTTGGGGGGGGGGGGCTTGGGTGCGGCTGGTGGTGATACTGGCAGATGCTGCTGCTGCTGAGCCTGAGACACCAGCAGGCTGTGGGACCTGCCTACTGCTGCCAATGCTTGCAATGATGCGCCTCCTTGCAAGGCCCACAAGCGCATCCTCCTCCTCCTCCTCAGAGCTGCTGAGGACGACATCCCCTGGAGGTGGTGGCACCCAGTCTCTGTCTGTCACCGTGTCATCATCAGCCTCCCCCTCCTGAAACATGTCCTGCTGGGATGATGACCCCCCAAACTCCTCTCCTGATGCATGGATGGGCTGCTTGACTGTCGCCACAGTCTTGCTGTCTAATCCCTCATCCCCCAAAGTGCCCATCAGCATCTCCTCCTCCAAATCGCCAACAACAGCAGACAATTGACGCATCATGCCTGGGCTCAAAAGAGTGCTGAGTGACAGGTCGGCGACTGACGGTGAACTAGCCTCCTCCCCAGGCCCTGCTGGGCGGCTGCTGCGAACAGGGGTGGTGGTTAGTGATGCTCAAATACCCCTTTTTAAAATTCGAGTTTGGTCGAATTCGAATAGTAAATTATTCGAGGTCAGTCGAATATTCGAGTCGAATAATTTTTACTATTCGATTCGACCTCGGACTTCGAGCTCACTATTCGAGTCGGTATTCGAGCTAACTATTCGAGCTGACTATTCGAATTGGCCTTAAATAGCTTCCAACACTTGTTTTGAGGGTGAATGATGCAAGAAACCTCTTTTTTTCCAAGTAACAACAGCAAGTGATTATGTAGGGATGTTCCTTTAAAAAAAAATGTGGAAAGAGAAGTTGTGTCCTTAATTTTGTTCAGTAGTGTTACTGTATCATCTCCTCCTCCTCCTCCTCCTCCTCCTCCTCCTCCTCCTCCTCCTCCTCCTCCTCCTCCTCCTCCTCCTCCTCCTCCTCCTCCTCCTTCTTCTTCTTCTTCTTCTTCTTCTTCTTCCAGCTCGCCGTGACATAATAGCCCTGGTACCTAGCGGTGATACCAGGGCTGTAAATAAACACAACAGGAGGTCCCAGACAGCGGTCGTGCAGCCCACATTGTGTCCAATACACAACTGGGACAACACAGTTTTCAACCCGGGCACCTCAGAAAAATTAAACCTTTTTTTTTTTTTTAATGGTTTGTTTGGTTTTGGTTTTGCAACCAATATAGCTATTGTTTGACGTAATAGCTGGTGGCAGAGTGGCAGCAGAAGGTAATTCTGTGTACCCTGGCAGTGGGAAACACAGACAGACAGCAGCAGCAGGAGGAGGAATGGAGGAGTAGGCGAGCAGCTATTGTTTGACGTAATAGCTGGTGGCAGAGTGGCAGCAGAAGGTAAATCATCTGTGTACCCTGGCAGTGGGAAACACAGACAGACAGCAGCAGCAGGAGGAGGAATGGAGGAGTAGGCGAGCAGCTATTGTTTGACGTAATAGCTGGTGGCAGAGTGGCAGCAGAAGGTAAATCATCTGTGTACCCTGGCAGTGGGAAACATAGACAGACAGACAGCAGCAGCAGCAGCAGCAGGAGGAGGTATGGAGGAGCAGTGTGAGTGTGGCAGCAGGTAGGCAGCGTGACATAATAGCCCTGGTACCTAGCGGTGATACCAGGGCTGTAAATAAACACAACAGGAGGTCCCAGACAGCGGTCGTGCAGCCCACATTGTGTCCAATACACAACTGGGACAACACAGTTTTCAACCCGGGCACCTCAGAAAAATTAAACCTTTTTTTTTTTTTTAATGGTTTGTTTGGTTTTGGTTTTGCAACCAATATAGCTATTGTTTGACGTAATAGCTGGTGGCAGAGTGGCAGCAGAAGGTAATTCTTTGTACCCTGGCAGTGGGAAACACAGACAGACAGCAGCAGCAGGAGGAGGAATGGAGGAGTAGGCGAGCAGCTATTGTTTGACGTAATAGCTGGTGGCAGAGTGGCAGCAGAAGGTAAATCATCTGTGTACCCTGGCAGTGGGAAACACAGACAGACAGCAGCAGCAGGAGGAGGAATGGAGGAGTAGGCGAGCAGCTATTGTTTGACGTAATAGCTGGTGGCAGAGTGGCAGCAGAAGGTAAATCATCTGTGTACCCTGGCAGTGGGAAACACAGACAGACAGACAGCAGCAGCAGCAGCAGCAGGAGGAGGTATGGAGGAGCAGTGTGAGTGTGGCAGCAGGTAGGCAGCGTGACATAATAGCCCTGGTACCTAGCGGTGATACCAGGGCTGTAAATAAACACAACAGGAGGTCCCAGACAGCGGTCGTGCAGCCCACATTGTGTCCAATACACAACTGGGACAACACAGTTTTCAACCCGGGCACCTCAGAAAAATTAAACCTTTTTTTTTTTTTTAATGGTTTGTTTGGTTTTGGTTTTGCAACCAATATAGCTATTGTTTGACGTAATAGCTGGTGGCAGAGTGGCAGCAGAAGGTAATTCTGTGTACCCTGGCAGTGGGAAACACAGACAGACAGCAGCAGCAGGAGGAGGAATGGAGGAGTAGGCGAGCAGCTATTGTTTGACGTAATAGCTGGTGGCAGAGTGGCAGCAGAAGGTAAATCATCTGTGTACCCTGGCAGTGGGAAACACAGACAGACAGCAGCAGCAGGAGGAGGAATGGAGGAGTAGGCGAGCAGCTATTGTTTGACGTAATAGCTGGTGGCAGAGTGGCAGCAGAAGGTAAATCATCTGTGTACCCTGGCAGTGGGAAACACAGACAGACAGCAGCAGCAGCAGCAGGAGGAGGTATGGAGGAGCAGTGTGAGTGTGGCAGCAGGTAGGCAGCGTGACATAATAGCCCTGGTACCTAGCGGTGATACCAGGGCTGTAAATAAACACAACAGGAGGTCCCAGACAGCGGTCGTGCAGCCCACATTGTGTCCAATACACAACTGGGACAACACAGTTTTCAACCCGGGCACCTCAGAAAAATTAAACCTTTTTTTTTTTTTTATGGTTTTTTGGTTTTTGGTTTTGCAACCAATATAGCTATTGTTTGACGTAATAGCTGGTGGCAGAGTGGCAGCAGAAGGTAAATCATCTGTGTACCCTGGCAGTGGGAAACACAGACAGACAGACAGCAGCAGCAGCAGCAGGTATGGAGGAGCAGTGTGAGTGTGGCAGCAGGTAGGCAGCGTGACATAATAGCCCTGGTACCTAGCGGTGATACCAGGGCTGTAAATAAACACAACAGGAGGTCCCAGACAGCGGTCGTGCAGCCCACATTGTGTCCAATACACAACTGGGACAACACAGTTTTCAACCCGGGCACCTCAGAAAAATTAAACCTTTTTTTTTTTTTTTTTAATGGTTTGTTTGGTTTTGGTTTTGCAACCAATATAGCTATTGTTTGACGTAATAGCTGGTGGCAGAGTGGCAGCAGAAGGTAATTCTGTGTACCCTGGCAGTGGGAAACACAGACAGACAGCAGCAGCAGGAGGAGGAATGGAGGAGTAGGCGAGCAGCTATTGTTTGACGTAATAGCTGGTGGCAGAGTGGCAGCAGAAGGTAAATCATCTGTGTACCCTGGCAGTGGGAAACACAGACAGACAGCAGCAGCAGCAGCAGGAGGAGGTATGGAGGAGCAGTGTGAGTGTGGCAGCAGGTAGGCAGCGTGACATAATAGCCCTGGTACCTAGCGGTGATACCAGGGCTGTAAATAAACACAACAGGAGGTCCCAGACAGCGGTCGTGCAGCCCACATTGTGTCCAATACACAACTGGGACAACACAGTTTTCAACCCGGGCACCTCAGAAAAATTAAACCTTTTTTTTTTTTTTATGGTTTTTTGGTTTTTGGTTTTGCAACCAATATAGCTATTGTTTGACGTAATAGCTGGTGGCAGAGTGGCAGCAGAAGGTAAATCATCTGTGTACCCTGGCAGTGGGAAACACAGACAGACAGACAGCAGCAGCAGCAGCAGGTATGGAGGAGCAGTGTGAGTGTGGCAGCAGGTAGGCAGCGTGACATAATAGCCCTGGTACCTAGCGGTGATACCAGGGCTGTAAATAAACACAACAGGAGGTCCCAGACAGCGGTCGTGCAGCCCACATTGTGTCCAATACACAACTGGGACAACACAGTTTTCAACCCGGGCACCTCAGAAAAATTAAACCTTTTTTTTTTTTTTTAATGGTTTGTTTGGTTTTGGTTTTGCAACCAATATAGCTATTGTTTGACGTAATAGCTGGTGGCAGAGTGGCAGCAGAAGGTAATTCTGTGTACCCTGGCAGTGGGAAACACAGACAGACAGCAGCAGCAGGAGGAGGAATGGAGGAGTAGGCGAGCAGCTATTGTTTGACGTAATAGCTGGTGGCAGAGTGGCAGCAGAAGGTAAATCATCTGTGTACCCTGGCAGTGGGAAACACAGACAGACAGCAGCAGCAGCAGCAGCAGGAGGAGGTATGGAGGAGCAGTGTGAGTGTGGCAGCAGGTAGGCAGCGTGACATAATAGCCCTGGTACCTAGCGGTGATACCAGGGCTGTAAATAAACACAACAGGAGGTCCCAGACAGCGGTCGTGCAGCCCACATTGTGTCCAATACACAACTGGGACAACACAGTTTTCAACCCGGGCACCTCAGAAAAATTAAACCTTTTTTTTTTTTTTATGGTTTTTTGGTTTTTGGTTTTGCAACCAATATAGCTATTGTTTGACGTAATAGCTGGTGGCAGAGTGGCAGCAGAAGAAGGTAATTCTGTGTACCCTGGCAGTGGGAAACACAGACAGACAGCAGAAGGGCAGTACACAGCAGCCCACTGTAGGTGTAAAATGTGTGGCTGCAGGCGACGTAATAGTCAAAGTGAACCAGGCTGGCTTAGTGAGCAGGAGCCAGGAGGTGGTAAAGGGTGGTAAGGCACATTAACGATGGTTCCGGCAGCCAGTTCATGTCCCCCTCTCGCCGACAACAGGGGCCAGGAACTCGCCTTCCACCCACGCCTGGTTCATCTTGAGAAACGTCAGTCTGTCCACAGACTTGTGAGACAGACGTGAGCGTTTCTCGGTGACCACGCCACCAGCTGCACTGAAGCAGCGCTCGGACAGCACGCTGGAAGGGGGGCAGGACAGCACTTCCAGGGCGTACTGCGCCAGCTCGCTCCAGATCTCCATGCGCTTGACCCAATACTCCATGGGATCAACAGGGGCATCGCTGTCAAGCCCGCTGTACGACCCCATGTAGTCAGCCACCATGCGGGTCAGGCGCTGGCTGTGACCGGAGGAGGATGCTGCTGCATGCATCTCCTCTCTAGTCACTGCTGCCGGAGCCTCTACAGTCCTGTAGAGCTCGTGGCTGAGAGACAGCAGGTCTGTGGGGCGCTTGCTGCTGCTGGATGCAGGCACCTGCTGCTGCCTCTGTGCTGGCTGCTGGACAGTGGTGGTGGAAGGCTGGGGGAAGGCTTCCTCCAAGCGCTCAACAAGGGCCTGCTGCAAGCTCCTTATTTGTTGCGCTGGGTCTCCTCCTGCAGGCGGCAGGAACTGGCTCAACTTCCCCTTGAGGCGTGGGTCCAACATCATGCTGATCCAGATGTCCTCCCTCTGCTTCATCTGGATCACCCTGGGGTCCCTGCGCAGGCACGTCAGCATGTGCGCTGCCATTGGGAAGAGGCGGGCCACGTCTGCTGGCACATCGACGTCAGTGCTGTCCTCATCCTCCTCCTCTGCCGCCTCATCCTCTCTCCACCCCCGCACCAACTCAGCTGCGCTGTGCTGATCCCCCTCATCAGCAGCCAGGTCAGGGACCTCCACCAAGTCCTCCTCCTCCTCCCCCTCAGAGGTGGACTGCGCAGCTGGTTGCCGCTCCTGCTTGTCCAAGGCTGCCGCTCCCTGTTCCAGCAAAGCATCGAGGGCCCTGTTCAGCAGAGAAACCAGGGGCACCCACTCGCAGACCATAGCATGGTCCCTGCTCACCATGTTTGTGGCCTGCAGGAAGGGAGCCAGCACCAAGCACACCTGCTGCATGTGCCTCCAGTCATCATCGGGGACGATGGACGGGAAGTTGCTGGTCTTGTCCCTTCTCTGAGCTGCGGAAACAGTGGCCAGGGCAAGGTACTGTTTGACAGCGCGCCTCTGTTCAACCAGACGCTCCAACATCGCCAGGGTGGAGTTCCAGCGAGTCGGAACGTCAAGGATCAGCCGATGGCGTGGCAGATCCAGCTCCTTTTGCACGTCTTCCAGGCTCGCACAGGCTGCAGCCGAGCGCCGGAAGTGACGCACAACATTCCTTGCCGTTTCCAGCAGTTCGCCCATCCCCTGGTAGGTGCGCAGGAACTTCTGCACCACCAGGTTCAGCACGTGGGCAAGACAGGGGATGTGGGTCAGGTTTCCCCTGTCTATTGCGGCAACCAGATTGGCTCCATTGTCGGCCACCACCTCTCCGACTCTGAGGCCTCTGGGGGTCAGCCAAATCCTCTCCTGCTCCTGGAGTTTGGCCAACACATGGGTTGCCGTCAGCTTGGTCTTCCCAAGGCTGACCAAGTGCAGCAGCGCTTGGCAGTGGCGGGCCTTCACGCTGCTGCTGAGGCGGGGGGTTTGGCCAGGTGTGCCGGAGGATGGCAGAGGATCGGAGGAACCTGCTGCAGTTCCCCTGAGCCTGCGGGGTGGCACCACCCACTGTGTTGCTGCTGCTGCTGTGCCCGCTGCTGCTCTCCCATCCTCACCCCCTTCCACCAAGCTGACCCAGTGGACAGTGAAGGACAGGTAGCGGCCTGTCCCGAAGCGGCTGCTCCAGGAGTCCATGGTGACGTGGACCCTTTCACCAACCGCGTGCTCCAGCCCTCGCTCCACATTGGCCATCACAAAGCGGTGCAGTGCAGGAATGGCCTTGCGGGCAAAGAAGTGTCTGCTGGGGAGCTGCCAGTCTGGGGCTGCGCAAGCAAGCAGCGCACGAATGTCGCTCCCCTCCTGCACGAGCGTGTACGGCAGGAGTTGGGAGCACATGGCCCGTGCCAGCAAGCCGTTCAGCTGCCGCACGCGACGGCTGCTGGGAGGCAGAGCCCTAACCACCCCCTGGAAGGACTCGCTCAAAAGGCTCTGGCGTGGCCTTTTGCTGACACGGGAATCAGCAGACACAGCAGAGGAGGCCACTGAGGACTGGCTGCCAGAACAGGCCTCAGTGTCGGCGGCAGGAGTTGCAGAGGGGGGAGGAGCAGTGCGTTTCCGCACTCCTGCTGGTGCTGCTGGAGGAGCAGGAGGGCGGGTGGCTGCTGTTGCTGCTGCTGCTGCTGAAGGCTGTGCAGTGATGGGTGTGGTGCCACTGCCAGCACCAGATGCCTTCAGCCTCTGGAACTCCTCATGCTGGTGGAAATGTTTAGCCGCAAGGTGGTTGATGAGCGAGCTGGTGCAGAACTTTAAGGGGTCTGCACCTCTGCTCAACTTCCGCTGACAGTGGTTGCAAGTGGCGTACTTGCTGTACACAGTGGGCATGGTGAAATATCGCCAGATTGGTGACTTAAACATCCCCCTACGGCATGGAAGCGCTGCTGCCTGTCTCCCTGTGGTGGTTGGGGGGGGGGGCTTGGGGGGCTTGGGTGCGGCTGGTGGTGGTACTGGCAGATGCTGCTGCTGCTGCTGCTGAGCCTGAGACACCAGCAGGCTGTGGGACCTGCCTACTGCTGCTGCCAATGCTTGCAATGATGCGCCTCCTTGCAAGGCCCACAAGAGCATCCTCCTCCTCCTCCTCAGAGCTGCTGAGGACGACATCCCCTGGAGGTGGTGGCACCCAGTCTCTGTCTGTCACCGGGTCATCATCATCCTCCCCCTCCTGAAACATGTCCTGCTGGGATGAGGACCCCCCAAACTCCTCTCCTGATGCATGGATGGGCTGCTTGACTGTCGCCACAGTCTTGCTGTCCAATCCCTCATCCCCCAAAGTGCCCATCAGCATCTCCTCCTCAAGATCGCCAACAACAGCAGACAATTTACTCATGATGCCTGGGGTCAAAAGACTGCTGAATGACAGGTCGGCGAGTGACGGTGAACTGGCCTCCTCCCCAGACCCTGCTGGGCGGCTGCTGCGAACAGGGGTGGTGGTGGTGGTGAGGGTGGAGGCCTCGGATGCAGAGCTGATGGCGGGCTGCTCATCCTCCGTCATGAGTTGCACCACAGTGTCTGCATCCTTTTCCTCAATGGGACGTTTCCGACCCGGCTGGAGGAAAATGGGAGCAGGTGCTACACGCTGCTGCTGCTGTGTCTCTGCAGCGTGAGTTGCAGATGCTCCTGCTGGGCGGCGCCCAAGGCGTCCACGGCCAGTGGCTATGGGAGGAATGTTAGCCACTGACGCTGCTGCTGCTGCTGCGGAACTGTGCATGGTGGCGCGCCCGCGGCCGCGGCTTGCCACAATGCTGCTCCCTCTCCTCCTGATTCCCTTGCTGCCCTTCCCCTTGCCCAAACCGCGCTGGCTGCCACTTCCAGACATCTTAAATGTTTTGGGCGTATAGACAAAAGTTTTGTAAAAGGGCGGGTGAAAAGTGGGGTACTTTAATGGAGTGGGTTGGTTGGTGAGGTGACTGAGTGAGTGTCCCCTAGTACAGTAAGTTAGTAGTAACAGTCAGGAAGTACAACTAGCAGTTACAATAATCAGTAGTAATCACAAGTAAATTTAGTGTGTGTACACTCAGACAGTGAGTGCACGCACGCAGGAGCTAGTAGCCTATGAACACAGTGACTGAGTGTCCTAGACTCCTAGTACAGTAAGAGTAAGTAGTAACAGTAAGTAGAACTAACTAATTACAATAATCAATCAGCGATCAGAAGGAAATGGAGTGTGGGTGTGTGTACACTCAGACAGTGAGTGCACGCACGCAGGAGCTAGTAGCCTATGAACACAGTGACTGAGTGTCCTAGACTCCTAGTACAGTAAGAGTAAGTAGTAACAGTAAGTAGAACTAACTAATTACAATAATCAATCAGCGATCAGAAGGAAATGGAGTGTGGGTGTGTGTACACTCAGACAGTGAGTGCACGCACGCAGGAGCTAGTAGCCTATGAACACAGTGACTGAGTGTCCTAGACTCCTAGTACAGTAAGAGTAAGTAGTAACAGTAAGTAGAACTAACTAATTACAATAATCAATCAGCGATCAGAAGGAAATGGAGTGTGGGTGTGTGTACACTCAGACAGTGAGTGCACGCACGCAGGAGCTAGTAGCCTATGAACACAGTGACTGAGTGTCCTAGACTCCTAGTACAGTAAGAGTAAGTAGTAACAGTAAGTACAACTAACTAATTACGATAATCAATCAGCGATCAGAAGGAAATGGAGTGTGGGTGTGTGTACACTCAGACAGTGAGTGCACGCACGCAGGAGCTAGTAGCCTATGAACACAGTGACTGAGTGTCCTAGACTCCTAGTACAGTAAGAGTAAGTAGTAACAGTAAGTAGAACTAACTAATTACAATAATCAATCAGCGATCAGAAGGAAATGGAGTGTGGGTGTGTGTACACTCAGACAGTGAGTGCACGCACGCAGGAGCTAGTAGCCTATGAACACAGTGACTGAGTGTCCTAGACTCCTAGTACAGTAAGAGTAAGTAGTAACAGTAAGTAGAACTAACTAATTACAATAATCAATCAGCGATCAGAAGGAAATGGAGTGTGGGTGTGTGTACACTCAGACAGTGAGTGCACGCACGCAGGAGCTAGTAGCCTATGAACACAGTGACTGAGTGTCCTAGACTCCTAGTACAGTAAGAGTAAGTAGTAACAGTAAGTAGAACTAACTAATTACAATAATCAATCAGCGATCAGAAGGAAATGGAGTGTGGGTGTGTGTACACTCAGACAGTGAGTGCACGCACGCAGGAGCTAGTAGCCTATGAACACAGTGACTGAGTGTCCTAGACTCCTAGTACAGTAAGAGTAAGTAGTAACAGTAAGTAGAACTAACTAATTACAATAATCAATCAGCGATCAGAAGGAAATGGAGTGTGGGTGTGTGTACACTCAGACAGTGAGTGCACGCACGCAGGAGCTAGTAGCCTATGAACACAGTGACTGAGTGTCCTAGACTCCTAGTACAGTAAGAGTAAGTAGTAACAGTAAGTAGAACTAACTAATTACAATAATCAATCAGCGATCAGAAGGAAATGGAGTGTGGGTGTGTGTACACTCAGACAGTGAGTGCACGCACGCAGGAGCTAGTAGCCTATGAACACAGTGACTGAGTGTCCTAGACTCCTAGTACAGTAAGAGTAAGTAGTAACAGTAAGTAGAACTAACTAATTACGATAATCAATCAGCGATCAGAAGGAAATGGAGTGTGGGTGTGTGTACACTCAGACAGTGAGTGCACGCACGCAGGAGCTAGTAGCCTATGAACACAGTGACTGAGTGTCCTAGACTCCTAGTACAGTAAGAGTAAGTAGTAACAGTAAGTAGAACTAACTAATTACAATAATCAATCAGCGATCAGAAGGAAATGGAGTGTGGGTGTGTGTACACTCAGACAGTGAGTGCACGCACGCAGGAGCTAGTAGCCTATGAACACAGTGACTGAGTGTCCTAGACTTCTAGTACAGTAAGAGTAAGTAGTAACAGTAAGTAGAACTAACTAATTACAATAATCAATCAGCGATCAGAAGGAAATGGAGTGTGGGTGTGTGTACACTCAGACAGTGAGTGCACGCACGCAGGAGCTAGTAGCCTATGAACACAGTGACTGAGTGTCCTAGACTCCTAGTACAGTAAGAGTAAGTAGTAACAGTAAGTAGAACTAACTAATTACAATAATCAATCAGCGATCAGAAGGAAATGGAGTGTGGGTGTGTGTACACTCAGACAGTGAGTGCACGCACGCAGGAGCTAGTAGCCTATGAACACAGTGACTGAGTGTCCTAGACTCCTAGTACAGTAAGAGTAAGTAGTAACAGTAAGTAGAACTAACTAATTACAATAATCAATCAGCGATCAGAAGGAAATGGAGTGTGGGTGTGTGTACACTCAGACAGTGAGTGCACGCACGCAGGAGCTAGTAGCCTATGAACACAGTGACTGAGTGTCCTAGACTCCTAGTACAGTAAGAGTAAGTAGTAACATTAAGTAGAACTAACTAATTACAATAATCAATCAGCGATCAGAAGGAAATGGAGTGTGGGTGTGTGTACACTCAGACAGTGAGTGCACGCACGCAGGAGCTAGTAGCCTATGAACACAGTGACTGAGTGTCCTAGACTCCTAGTACAGTAAGAGTAAGTAGTAACAGTAAGTAGAACTAACTAATTACAATAATCAATCAGCGATCAGAAGGAAATGGAGTGTGGGTGTGTGTACACTCAGACAGTGAGTGCACGCACGCAGGAGCTAGTAGCCTATGAACACAGTGACTGAGTGTCCTAGACTCCTAGTACAGTAAGAGTAAGTAGTAACAGTAAGTAGAACTAACTAATTACAATAATCAATCAGCGATCAGAAGGAAATGGAGTGTGGGTGTGTGTACACTCAGACAGTGAGTGCACGCACGCAGGAGCTAGTAGCCTATGAACACAGTGACTGAGTGTCCTAGACTCCTAGTACAGTAAGAGTAAGTAGTAACAGTAAGTAGAACTAACTAATTACAATAATCAATCAGCGATCAGAAGGAAATGGAGTGTGGGTGTGTGTACACTCAGACAGTGAGTGCACGCACGCAGGAGCTAGTAGCCTATGAACACAGTGACTGAGTGTCCTAGACTCCTAGTACAGTAAGAGTAAGTAGTAACAGTAAGTACAACTAACTAATTACGATAATCAATCAGCGATCAGAAGGAAATGGAGTGTGGGTGTGTGTACACTCAGACAGTGAGTGCACGCACGCAGGAGCTAGTAGCCTATGAACACAGTGACTGAGTGTCCTAGACTCCTAGTACAGTAAGAGTAAGTAGTAACAGTAAGTACAACTAACTAATTACGATAATCAATCAGCGATCAGAAGGAAATGGAGTGTGGGTGTGTGTACACTCAGACAGTGAGTGCACGCACGCAGGAGCTAGTAGCCTATGGACAGTGACTGAGTATCCTAGACTCCTAGTACAGTAAGAGTAAGTAGTAACAGTAAGTAGAACTAACTAATTACGATAATCAATCAGCGATCAGAAGGAAATAGAGTGTGTGTTGTGTGTGTACACTCAGACAGTGAGTGCAGTGCGCTCACGCAGGAGCTAGTAGCCTATATGAACAGTGACAGTGAGTGTCCCTACGGGTACAGTAAGAGTAAGTAGTAAGTAAGTACAACTAACTAACAATAATCTATCAGTAATCAGAAGGAAATAGAGTGTGTGTACACACAGACAGTGAGTGAGTGCACACACGCAGGAGCTAGCTAGTAGCCTATAAACAGTGACAGTCAGTGAGTGTCCTACTCCTAGTACAGTATAACTACAATACTATTAGTAAAGGACAGCAGAAATACTGGTATAGATGAGAGAAATAAACAGAGGACAGCTGCCCACAGAGGCAAGGCCCCCCTGAGGCCTAAACCTGTAAGCTTGCAGCAGCTGCCTGTCTCTAATGTAACACACAAGCTACTAACTAAAATACAATGTCTATCTAACTAACAACAATATAGGTGTATATGGCAGGTGTAGGTGAGCAAAAACGCTAGGTAAATGATCACAATAGAGCACTTGCTAAGCCAAAGCACAAAGGAGCAACTCTCTCTCTGTACAAGTCTCAGGCAAGCATGGAGAAACGGAACATGGCGGCCGCTATTTATAGGGTAGGGGCTGGCCAGGGTCCCCCTCTGTGATTGGCTGCCGTCAGAGGGCCTGGGAGCCCTCTGATTGGCTCTAAGGACATCAATCTGGGCTATGACGCTATTCGAGCTCGGTACCGAGCTCGAATAGCGCCGAGTTGCTCGAATAGCTCGAATAGTGAATGGGCTATTCGAGTGTACTCGGATAGCCCATTCGAATAGCTCCAGCTATTCGGAGCTCGAATACCGAGCTCGAATAGCTGAAAAAGAGCTCGAATATTCGAGCTACTCGAATATTCGAGCTCTGCTGAGCACCACTGGTGGTGGTGGTGAGGGTGGAGGCCTCGGATGCAGAGCTGATGGCGGGCTGCTCATCCTCCGTCATCAGTTGCACCACAGTGTCTGCATCCTTTTCCTCAATGGGACGTTTCCGACCCGGCTGGAGGAAAATCGGAGCAGGTGCTACACGCTGCTGCTGCTGCTGTGTCTCTGCAGCGTGAGTTGCAGATGCTCCTGCTGGGCGGCGCCCAAGGCGTCCACGGCCAGTGGCTATGGGAGGAATGTTAGCCACTGACGCTGCTGCTGCTGCGGAACTGTGCATGGTGGCGCGGCCGCGCCCGCGGCTTGCCACACTGCTGCTCCCTCTCCTCCTGATTCCCTTGCTGCCCTTCCCCTTGCCCAAACCGCGCTGGCTGCCACTTCCAGACATCTTCGATGTTTTGGGCGTAAACACAAACGTTTTTGAAAAGGGCGGGTGAAAAGTGGGGTACTTTAATGGAGTGGGTTGGTGGGTGAGGTGACTGAGTGAGTGTCCCGACTCCCTAGTACAGTAAGTAAGTAGTAACAGTCAGGAAGTACAACTAGCAGTTACAATAATCAGTAGTAATCACAAGGAAATAGAGTGTGTGTACACTACAGACAGTGAGTGCATGCACGCGCAAACACGCGCAGGAGCTGGCCTATGAACAGAGAGTGAGTGAGTGTCCCTAGTACAGTAAGTAAGTAGTAACAGTCAGGAAGTACAACTAGAAGTTACAATAATCAGTAGTAATCACAAGGAAATAGAGTGTGTGTACACTACAGACAGTGAGTGCACGCACGCGCACACACGTGCAGGAGCTAGCCTATGAACAGTGACTGAGTGAGTGTCCCTACTACAGTAAGTAAGTAGTAACTGTCAGGAAGTAGAATTTACAATAATCAATCAGTAATCAGAAGGAAATAGAGTGTGTGTACAGTACACAGACAGTGAGTGCACACACACACACGCAGGAGCTAGTAGCCTATGAACAGTGACAGTGAGTGTCCTAGTACAGTTACAGTATATAACTATTCAGAAGGAAATAGAGTGTGTGTACAGTACACAGACAGTGAGTGCACGCACACGCAGGAGCTAGCCTATGAACAGTGACAGTCAGTGAGTGTCCTAGTACAGTTACAGTATATAACTATTCAGAAGGAAATAGAGTGTGTGTACAGTACACAGACAGTGAGTGCACACACACACACGCAGGAGCTAGTAGCCTATGAACAGTGACAGTGAGTGTCCTAGTACAGTTACAGTATATAACTATTCAGAAGGAAATAGAGTGTGTGTACAGTACACAGACAGTGAGTGCACGCACACGCAGGAGCTAGCCTATGAACAGTGACAGTCAGTGAGTGTCCTAGTACAGTTACAGTATATAACTATTCAGAAGGAAATAGAGTGTGTGTACAGTACACAGACAGTGAGTGCACGCACACGCAGGAGCTAGTAGCCTATGAACAGTGACAGTCAGTGAGTGTCCTAGTACAGTTACAGTATATAACTATTCAGAAGGAAATAGAGTGTGTGTACAGTACACAGACAGTGAGTGCACGCACACGCAGGAGCTAGCCTATGAACAGTGACAGTCAGTGAGTGTCCTAGTACAGTTACAGTATATAACTATTCAGAAGGAAATAGAGTGTGTGTACACAGACAGTGAGTGCAAGCACACGCAGGAGCTAGCCTATGAACAGTGACAGTCAGTGAGTGTCCTAGTACAGTTACAGTATATAACTATTCAGAAGGAAATAGAGTGTGTGTACAGTACACAGACAGTGAGTGCACACACACACACACGCAGGAGCTAGTAGCCTATGAACAGTGACAGTGAGTGTCCTAGTACAGTTACAGTATATAACTATTCAGAAGGAAATAGAGTGTGTGTACACAGACAGTGAGTGCAAGCACACGCAGGAGCTAGCCTATGAACAGTGACAGTCAGTGAGTGTCCTAGTACAGTTACAGTATATAACTACAATACAAAATACAATCACTAAGTAGTAAAGGACAGCAGAAATACTGTCTAATACTATCTAATACTGTCTAATACTGTCTAAATACTAATGAGAAATAAACTAACAGAGGACAGGAGGACAGCTGCCCACACAGGCAAGGCCCTGAGGCCTAAAGCTGTAAGCCTGCAGCAGCTGTCTGAGTCTCTCTCTATGTAACACAAAAGCTACTAACTAAAATACAATGTCTATCTAACTAACAACAATATAGGTGTGTATAGGAGGTGTATGTGAGCAAAAACGCTAGGTAAATGACCACAATAGAGCTCTTGCTAAGCCAAAGCACAAAGGAGCAACTCTCTCTCTATGCAAGTCTCAGGCAAGGACGGAGAAACGGAACATGGCGGCCGCTATTTATAGGGTAGGGGCTGGCCAGGGTCCCCCTCTGTGATTGGCTGCCGTCAGAGGGCCTGGGAGCCCTCTGATTGGCTCTAAGGACATCAATCTGGGCTATGACGCTATTCGAGCTCGGTATTCGAGCTCGAATAGCGCCGTTTGCTCGAATAGCTCGAATAGTGAATGGGCTATTCGCGTTTACTCGAATAGCCCATTCGAATAGCTGCAGCTATTCGGAGCTCGAATACCGAGCTCGAATAGCTGGAAAAGAGCTCGAATATTCGAGCTACTCGAATATTCGAGCTCTGCTGAGCACCACTGCCAAGTCATCACATGTCCTGACCAGGAGTGCTCTGCAATCAAGGACGCATTAGCCGGACAACACCTGCGCAGTCAGCCATGTCCACCCCGACCAAGAAGCAAGTTCGGGGGATCGGTACATGTTAACAGAGGGGGACAGAGGAGACTTAAGGGAAGCGGTGGGTATGAGAGCCCACTACACATGCCTGCTCCTCCCATTTTTTAAAACTTTTAGCGCTAAGTTATGCTTTAACCACCCCTCTCCAACTGCAAACCCACCACCTTCGCTGCAAAACATTATAAATATTGGGCGCTGTGGTTCCCATTATACAAACTACAGCTACAAATAGTGTGCATGATTTCCCCCTATAGCCACAATGATCGCCTATGGCGGCACCCCAAACGTCCCAGATGCCTCAGGCACCCAGAATTCCTGTGACCCATTGAGCATACTATTTTCTTGCTTGCCAAGCAGATTGGTGGCCTATCAGGGCTGATTTTCTTGCATGAAATCGGCCAGATCAGCTGCCATTTCCAGTTTAGGCACAATGATCCATTCCACACCACCTACATTATCCTAACTGAAATCTCGTTTTTAGGACGATAGCGCTGAACAATACATTGAATTGTTCAGAATTAAATACACTTAAAAACAGACATTGCTGGTTCAGTTCCTTTCGGGTAAATATCAAAGAGTTCAATGTTTAGAAGGCAACACTACACATCCAACACTGTCCAATCACATAACTCTCAAACATATCTCCATCCATGCTTCACATTAATCTTCATATAATGCTTGAAAACCGTCCACCACCACACCCAATGTGAATAGACTTACCAGATTCTAAGACCTATATGTAGTTCAACATGCACTTCGGGACACGAGGCTGTCCCCCACCTCTCTTGCAACTCCTCCACATCATTCTCAACACTGGGCTTCAGTAACATCAGTATCAACAATGGCACTTCAATATGAATGGTCCTCTTCACCTTTTATGTCAAATACCTTTGCAGTGTTATGCTCAAAGCAAACTGACTAGCCTAACTAACTGATTATCAGGGCGGATGTAGGCACGTGTCTACAGGCGCCTGATGATGGAAAGGTTGCTCACTCACCTCCTCAATTGCCTCCCTCTCTCCTTCCCTACACAGAGTCCTGAGCAGAGCGTAAATGACAGGTTACTCACCCGGGTCTCGGCATTCCACTGACCAGATCTCCCTTCATTCGGGGCACCTCTCGCTACCTGATACCCGGGGGCACCTCTAACTACTTAATACAGAGGATAGCTCTGGCTAACTAATGCTAAGGGCTACCTGTAGCTACCTATGACTGGCAAGGGAAGTAAGGGAGAAGTGAAAGCACACTTGCGGTGTGGTTCAGCAGAGTTCTGTAGGTTCATGAAGGGCAAAGTCTAGGGTGCCAGGAAATCTGTGCCTATAGGCTCATGTGATGTAAATCTACCCCTACGGATTATCCAGACTAGTGTAGATGCACAGACTCAACACTGACATGTCCCTGACAACGACACATGTGAACGGCTGTAACAAACTACTTCTTTACAGTGCAACAGAAACATCATATATGGCATTTAGACACTGCACACATTGTCGGTGACATTACAGTCAGCCTTATCCTTTCAGCTGAGATGAGGGCTATCAGGGAAAGGACTTATATTTTAAGTCTATGAAGGGGGGATGCTGCCTATCTATATATAACCACAGCCTGTTCTTTTTCCGATTGCATATTGTGATCTGAATATTACTAAAGCAAGTAAATAAGCACGCGCCGAAAAATCGGCATCTCTAGAGAGCGAATCTAAATAAGCCTCCCTTCGCTTTCTGTTTGCATAGAGTAATACTAGGAAAGGCGGCCTTATGAGTATTATTACAGGGCAAGCCAGAAGCAGCTGAGCTTATGAGAAGTATAAAGAAAAAAATGGGAAAATGGAAATATAGACTTCAGAGGCACATTGGTGGATCATCAGCATTACCCATCAGATCACTGTTACCATTTATTGCTTATAACAAATGTTCTTCTCATAAAAATAGAGAGACGCTCTGGTGATAAAAAGACGACTTCTCCTTATCCTCGTTGAGAGGAAATAATCCACGGGGCTGATTTACTCCAGAAAGCTTTTGTGATTGTTTGGATTAAACTGTATTTATTTTGTATATTTTAAAAGCTCACCTAAGTCTGGCATTCCACTGATACAGAAACGGGAGAGGAGGAGGAGGCTCCATAGTGTAACACAGTTTTATTGAATTAAAATCGCAATAAAATTCACATACTATGTAAAAAAAAAAGTGAAGCTGTAGTTTAGGCAGTAGCCCTCTCAATGGGGGACCACCGTGACCAACAACAGTCTTTGTCCAGGTGGGAAAGGACCCATGGTGCTTCCTCATGTGCTGGTGGCGTCACAGCACGTTTCAATTCTTCCACGCCTTCATCAGGTGATGCCACCGGCATGCTCCACTGATACATGCCCGCTTCCATAAGGATGTGCATCACCAAAACATCACTCGGCGACCGCCATCAAATTAAGTTTAAGTTTATTGAAATCCAAGGCGGGAATCTGAGTTTGAGTGGAGGGGGAGGGGTTATAAATTCTAGAAATAACAATAGAAGAGGTTTCAAAATGTGTTTCAAGGGAACCTGTAGCTATCCACAGAACATTCTACACCAGAGTATGTATTGTATCGTGTATCAGCTGGACAGTCACTGTTGTTCTATCATTGAGCTACCACAGCCCGGCGACCATATGGGCTTAAAAACCGCCACGGCCTTCACTCTGGCCATGGTGCGCACCAGTCCAGCACGGCCGTTACTACACAAACAGCTGTTTGCGGTGTGTTACACAATGAGTTTGGTGTGTCAGTGTAAAGCAGTACTCTAATTACACTCCCTGATTGATATATACACATGCAACATGTTTTAAACCACTTTATGCCTGCAATTTAGCATTGAATGTGTTTCTGTCTTTAAAACGCTGCTTTGCGTCCAATCCAGATTTTTTGCGAATCCGGTTCGCGAACCGAAAATCAGAGTTTCAGGCCATCTCCATGGCACTGCTTGAGTTGAGCTCCAGGTGGTGCCGCTAGTAGTAAAATATCTGTAATGTACCATAGTTTACACCACATTCTTTGGCATATAAGACATACTGTGTCTTTTATACCAAATACAGGGAATCCCAGACTTACGATCGCACGTCAATACAAACTGCCGACCCACCGTGATGATGGGGACTCCCTTTACTGTTGCTGCGTCTCCTCTGCTCCCCCTTGTGTCCTCCTCCTCCCCTTGAATAAATGCAAGCAGCAGCAATGCATCTCTCACCTAATCCATCAATGCCCGCGGAGATTACAGACCTTTCCTCTTCCTCATAGAGATGGCCCGAACCTCCGATTTTCGGTTAACAAACCGGATTCGCAAAAAATCTGGATGGGACGCCAAGCCACCTGTCAGACATCGGGCAAGGGGGTGACTGGCAGAAATTGGCTTCTTCATTGGCTCAAAGATTTCATTTACAAACACCTGGCTGCTGTGGGCAGAGGAGCAGGAACCGCTCAAAGTCAGAGGCGGAGTGGAGGAGGGTGGCTGTGAAGGTCCAAGGGAGAAACCGGCTGAAGATGATGCAGCTGAAGGAGGAAGAGGAGAAGGAGGGAGGCTTTTCTTTTGTGTGCCGCTTTTGCTCAGGTGCTTTTCCCATTGCAGTTTGTGCCTCTTCTCCATGTGCCTTCGTAAGGCACCTGTCCCTACGTGGGTGTTGGCCTTTCCACGGCTCAATTTTTGGAGGGAGAGAGAACAGATGGCATTGCTCTGATCTGAGGCAGACACATTAAAAATTTCCAAACCGCTGAGCCCCCCTGGGGTGATGGCACTATGGTGGCATCAGCAGCTGACGTTGAAGAGCATGTTGGCTGGCTGTCCATAGGTGGCGATACATGGTGCCGGACACTGCCACAAGCTGTTTCTGACGACGAGCTCCCTCTGCTTCTTTCAGGAACTCGTCTCCTCCTTCTCCTCTCTGACTCACCCTCTGAACTGTCACCCTGTTCATCTCCTCTATTGGGAACATATGTGGCATCCGTATCATCGTCATATTCATCCTGCTCAGCTTCACTTGCCTCAGACACCTCCAAAACAGCACCAACAGCAGGTACTTCATCATCCTCCTCCTCACACGTTACGTCCATAGTGTCGCCTAACTCAGACATATGAGGTGGTGTAACTTGCTTAGCGCCTTTATCTGGTTGTAACAATAATGGCTGTGCATCAGTCATTTCCCCACCAAATAACTAGAGATGGCCCGAACCTCCGATTTTCGGTTCGCGAACCTTCGCCAAGCGTTTGATTCACGCGAACTTTCGTGAAACAGAATAGAGTTCAATGCGCTCATGTAGGTAGGTGGGTGCACAGTGAACAACAGGTAGGTACAGTGGCGTAGCTACAAACCTCTGGGCCCCGATGCGGAATTTGGATGTGGCCCCCCCCCCCCCCACGGCAACAACAGCCCCCCCTCCCCCGGCAACACCCGACGCACACACATATCCGAATCCCTATAGCCAGCTATAGGTCCCCCCAGTATAGGTAGCCAGGCATAGGTACGCCAGTATAGTTGCCCCCGGTATAGGTTAGCCAGGTAGGTGCCTCCAGCATAGGTAGCCAGTATAGTTGCCCCCAGTATAGGTTAGATAGGCAGGCGCCGCCAGTACAGGTTAGCTAGGTGGGTGCCTCTAATATAGGTAGCCAGAATAGTTGCCCCCAGCATAGGTTAGATAGGTAGGTGCCCCCAGTATAGGTTAGTTAGGTAGGTGCCTCCAATATAGGTAGCCAGTATAGTTGCCACCTGTATAGGCTAGCTAGGTGCCCCGAATACAGGTTAGACAATTAAGTGCCCCCAGGTTAGATAGGTAGGTGCCCCCCAGTATAGGTTAGATTAGGTAGCTGCCCCCCAGTATAGGTTAGATGAGGTAGGTGCCCCCCAGGATAGGTTAGGTAGCTGCCCCCCAGGATAGATTAGGTAGCTTTCCCCCAGGATAGGTTAGAGTAGGTAGCTGCCCCCCGGATAGGTTAGAGTAGGTAGCTGCCCCCCAGGATAGGTTAGGTAGGTAGCTGGCCCCCCAGGATAGGTTAGGTAGGTAGCTGGCCCCCCCAGGATAGGTTAGGTAGGTAGCTGGCCCCCCCAGGATAGGTTAGGTAGGTAGCTGCCCCCCAGGATAGGTTAGGTAGCTGCCCCCCCAGGATAGCTTAGGTAGGTAGCTGCCCCCCAGGATAGGTTAGGTAGGTAGCTGGCCCCCCAGGATAGGTTAGGTAGGTAGCTGGCCCCCCAGGATAGGTTAGGTAGGTAGCTGGCCCCCCAGGATAGGTTAGGTAGGTAGCTGGCCCCCCAGGATAGGTTAGGTAGGTAGCTGGCCCCCCAGGATAGGTTAGGTAGGTAGCTGGCCCCCCAGGATAGGTTAGGTAGGTAGCTGGCCCCCCAGGATAGGTTAGGTAGGTAGCTGGCCCCCCCAGGGTAGGTTAGGTAGGTAGCTGCCCCCCAGGATAGGTTAGGTAGGTAGCTGGCCCCCCAGGGTAGGTTAGGTAGGTAGGTAGGTCGCTAGCTGCCCTCTCCCTCCCTTCCTCTCCCCCTCAGATGCAGAGTGCGCAGCGCACGGAAGCGCTGTAGGCGGAACTCACCTCCGTCCCTGCGCCGCTGGTCTCCTCCCGCTCTGTATAGATGTTGTTACACACTGCTTCCTGTTTAGCCGGAAGCAGTGTGTAACAGCAGATCTATGCAGAGCGGGAGGAGACCAGCGGCGCTTGGAACGCAGGCAGGTGAGTTCTGCCTACAGCGCTTCCGTGCGCCGCGCACTCTGCATCTGAGGGGGGGGGGGGGGGCCCGGGGAGAGGTCGGGCTGCCCTCCCCACGGCTGCAGCTCCCCCTCCCAATAACGCACGCAGGGATCTCCGAGTCCAAACGGACATGGGCCCCCCGGGCCCCTCCCCCGCCTCTTCAGGAGCCGGGCCCGGTCGCCGAGGCGACCGTTGCGACCACAGGCCCTACGCCCCTGCCTGGGTAGGTAATTATACGCAGTGATGGGTATTACAATGTGCACCTGTCACACACACAGGTAGTCACTGAATGTGCTGGGCCTGAAGAAGATGGGATGGCAATAGTGTGATAACGCTATGATGGGGTGTATTAACTATTACCATCCTATCTTCTTTTTTTACATGTATGGAGAGTTAAACCTGGAGGAGAATTGAATTGTGAAGGTCTGAACCCACTGGCAAGGCCAGGAGCGCTAAATGCTGATTTTCACTGATCAGCCATTTGATTTGGTGAGCGTAATCTAGTATTATTTTGCCGTGTGCTATTATTGGAGGAGTGAAAACACCATCAAGTGCTCTGAAGGACTTTTCCTAGAGACTTTTTATGTTTGATGTTAAAACTGATTGATATTTCATTGATATTTTATTGGCTTTAGGAGCTTATGAACTTTAATGTGGATAGGCGGTGAAATATTGTAGAGCTTGTTGAGCGCCCTGCATGTTCTAAATATTTTTATGTTCTAAATATTTTTATTATCTTAAAGTGATACACACACTTTTTTTTAGCAGGAGTGACCCAATATATACACAGATGGTTTTTGTGCAACAAGCCAATATAGGAGTGATCTTTGTGCAATAAGACAGTATAGGAGTGAGGAGCAAAACACCCTGTTTTTTTGATTAAAAAAAGTCATTGTTTATACGGTATATTTTAGCTCTCTGAAGACAAGAGACTGTGTCACTGAGCTGAGACAAAACAATAAATATATTTTTTAAAGTTTTTAAACATACCATAAAACTGTGGGATAATTAAACATCATGTGTAAGTGTAGGAGGATAGATACAATTGTTTATCGCTTCAGTTTATTTTCACTTTAAAGATGAATTATTGCAAATACCTTCTGTTTAGGAAGGAAAAAAATATATTTAGCGTAATTAAAGTTACATATTTATTAAAATAATGAATTTATTAAACTAATACAGCACCATGATGACCAGTGAGAGATTGTATTCCTAAAAGACAAGAGAGGCGGGGAGGGAGGGAAAGCAAGAGACTTATTTTTAGTCCATTTCTTAATATCTCACTCTTATACAAATGGAACAGCATGTCTCTTTGTGCACCTCCACATTAACTGAAAACACTAAATAAGGATTCCTCCTTCACTGAGGTGTATGTAGCGATTACCATTAGTTAATAGCCATTCAGGCGAGCACTTGTGCAGAGATGCCTCTTAGTATAAGTGCTCTTTGTCTGGTCCTGCGCTGCAGTTTATGCATAATGACAACCGTAGTGAGGTCAGGAAGTCGCCCACTAAGGCAGCCGGCGCTCCTGCGCTCTGCAGAGAAACGCTGGATCGCTGCTATTATAGACTTTGATGCACTTGACGCATCATGATAATATTACTCAACCAAATGTCAAGCCCATCTCTTTGTACTCTTTAAAAGGGTTAAGCAGGTTGCAGTGCGACTGTCTTCAGTATAGATCCAGAGCGCATGCAGTTCAATCCTTGCAATAGTTCCTTGTCACTCACGCTCTGCTGTTTGTCTGCTGTCTTCATGTAACAAAGTTGACAAATGACCTTTTTTTTTCCTGCAGTTTTCTTATTTTATTTATTTATTTTGCTAGACCTGGCATCTAATTATTATGGTAGTTTTGCCTTTTACAGTGAGGTGTGAAAATGCCATTGGAGTTTAAATCCTTCCAGGTTGGCCATAAACTAGGATTAATAATATCAAACTGAACTATGTATAGACATAAACGTGTGTCTTAGAAATATACACAGTTCCTGATTTACTTAAGCTGTGATGATGAGCAGCGACTTCCTGCAATCCAAGAAGAAAGTCTTATTTGCTTTATAGGAAGAAAAAGGGTCTTGAAGAATGTCCACTCGCATGGCCTGTACCCACCTCACAATTTTTCCGACTATTTTCCTGACGATAGGCGACTTTCTGAACGACGAGCGGTTGTTTCTGCAATCTCCCAATGTGGGTACAGGCGCATGATCACTTGAAAGTCGCCTAGCATCGTGCATCGATAATGACCTTCACGGCGGATCAGATCTTTAAGATCGGACAACTTCCACGTAAAGTACCCCGATGGCTTGAAGTCTTGTTCGCGCCAGTCATGCAACGTCCCGTGACGTACCACATACCCGTTGGCCGGAAGATGGGGAGCTTTCGTTGGCAGGCAGACGTCGCTGGGTCTATCTTCCTGCATTGCAATGTGAGCATGTAGCTAAAGTCTGCCCGGTGATACACTGGAACCCCCCACAATCATGCATAAGTAATTAGCTGCACAGAACAGGAAATATTGCATCTCTTGAGTAATCACTGGGGAGGAGCTAAATTGTGGCTGTCAGGTTTCCAGGATTTTTCATTTAACTTCCAGTTGGATAATGGGAACCTTGCGAATCAGAGACTAGCACTAGCACAGCGTCCGCATAGGACACACTCTCAGCTATACTTAGTATAGCTGAAAGCAAAAGCATCTTTACATTTCTCACCAAGGCTCTTCATTGGTTCCTTAACCAACCAATTTGGATCCTCCTGATCCCCATTGGTCTGTTATGGAACCATTGGGGAGCCTCGGAGGGAAATTTAAAGATGCTTTTGCTCTCAGCTATAGCAGTGCGCAGGGGAGAGGCATGTGTGGAGGCGGTGTGCTGAGATCTTCAATCAACTTAAAGAAGGTTGCAAGATTAGAGGATATTGGCGTGGGACCTTTCTGAGGATATTGGAGTGGGACCATTTTTTTTTAAAGATACAGGTAAGTATTTCTGGTTAATTAAGAATAATAAAGGACTTTTTTCGTTGTGTTTTTATTTCATTTAAACCTGAGAGGGGACGGGAATCTGGGGGTCACCTTCTTAAAGGGGACTCCCACATGCCACCATGAACCCCCCAGGAGTCGTGGCCCCCACCTCCTCCTGGGGCACCAGAGGTGGGGAAGAATTAGACAAGGGCTTGGGGGGACGGGGAGGCTTGGCCACCATTCTCCCCAGAACTCCCCATACCATGGACCATGCGAGCTGGTATAGTTTAGGGTGCAAAGCCCCAGTCAGCCGGGGCTCCGCATTCTGGCCATCCCAGCCTGCATGGGGGACAAGGGGTTAAGGAAGCCTCGGAAGGTGGGACCCCACATTTTTTTTAAATTCCCACACTCTGAACATAAAAAAAATAGTTTTAAAAAATAGAAAAAGTTGCCAGGGATACAGCCATATTGCGGCTGTATAACGATCCCTGGCCAAAGTATTACGCCTCCAGAGGGGTTTCCAGGAGGTCTGTACGTACTGCGTATGGACCTCCTGGAAACCCAATCATGAAATTCATTGCTCTTTCTTTTGATATATGTAAATTTACACTACCGTTAGGTTTTCTACATTGGCCTCAATTCTCTAAGCTTATCTCCTGTCTTTAATAACGTTTCTAGAGTTATCACCATGGTGATAAGGCATGTAGTATTGAGGAAACATTTTACCTCAAGCAAACGTAAAGTTAACTCCTTTGTCTTTAAGTTAAAGTGAGATCTCTAAAGTTAACATTTCAATCCTTAAAGTAACTACAGAATTCTAAAGTTAAAGACAGGCTGTTATTTAACTGCATGTGAAAATAACTACAGAGGAGGTAACTTACGGTAACTACAGAGGAGGTAACTTAAAGTGAACCTCCGGACTATAAATCTACTGAACTGAAAAGGCTTGGTGCTTCTTTAACAGTTTCACAGCATCAGAACTTTGTTTTTCTTACCAAAGCATCATTTTTAGCTGCATTTTTAGCTAAGCTCCACCCATCACAGAAAAAAAGCCCGGGCATTTTTTCCCTGATGCTGTGCAGAGCATGATGGGATTTCCTATGTTGTTAATCATGTTGCCTAGCAACTGGGAGAGGTGCTCAGGACATCGGACAGTTGGAACTGTGTCTCATGCTCCCTGTCACCTCCTTTCAACCAAAAAGATGGCTGCCATCATGAAATCAAACATTTGCCTGTTCTTTTAAAACAGTGTGGTTAAGGGATTATATTACCTACCTATTTTAGTTAACATAACTAACGTAACTTAATGACAGTATGTTTGTTTAGGCTGGAGTTCCTCTTTAAGGAATGAAGAGATAACTCTCACTGTGAAAACTTATCTCTACACCTTATTAAGGCAAGATCAATGTGTGGTGGGTTTTCTCTTGCCTTATTATCTTCTTAATTAATTATTAATTAAGATGATTATTAATCTTCTTAACCACTTAAAAGGGATCCTAAACTGAGAAGGAGATGGATTTTTCCTTTTAAAATACCACCAGTTGCCTGATTCTCCTGCTGATCCTGTGTCTCTAATACTTTTAGCCACAGCCCCTGAACAAGCATGCAGATCAGTCAGACTGGATTAGCTACATGCTTGTTTCAGGTGTGTGATTCAGCCACTGCTACAGCCATAGAGATCAGCAGGGCTGCCAGGCAACTGGTATTGTTTAAAAGGAAACATCCATATCCCTCTCAGTTAAGGTTCCCTTTAAGGACCGCGGTGTTAAACCCCATAGTGACCAGGACTTTGACAAATTGGGCCACTGCAGCTTAAAGGCCTCACAGCAGGGCCACACAACTAGCACACAAGTGATTTCCCCCCTCCCCCCCTTTTTTCCCCATTACAGAGCTTTCTGTTGGTGGGGTCCCATTCCCAGCTATTCACGCCAATCGGCGTGGAGCAGTTCTATGGCTACCGCACTGCTCACGCCAATCGGCGTGAAGCAGTCGGCAAGAGGTCAATTCTTAGTGAATTGAGGCCAAAATTATCTGTCATTTACCGCATTTAAATGGATTTTTCTCAAAAACTATGAGTTTTTTTTCCCCTCTTGTTTCCACTGTCCCCTTCCACATACTCTGCAAGTTTAATGGGGGCTGTGCTATTAACCGCTGAAGTCAGCGGACGCACGCTTGCCATTAAAGTCTTTTGGAAAAATGCGAATGCAAATTTTTTTGAAACAAAAATTGTGTTCAACATGAATGGCGAACAGGCCAATGTTCACAGAATACTACGCCCTGGCGAACTGTTCGGGCCATCTCGAGTGAGACTGCACAGTACAGCACGCTAAAATCGATGTAATGTATGACGATACCCTGCTGAGGATTGTTCTTAATCCTAATTGAAAGGAGCACATTAAAATGAGTGTAGAATAAAAATATATATATATTGTATTTCTTTTACATTCAGTGATAAAAATATATATTTTTAAGGTAAAAACAAAAAAGATTTATAGACCATTGTTAATATTTAAAATGTAATCTCTTACATTTTTATTAGGTAAATAGTAAATATTAAAAATTGCTTTTCGTTTTTTGTTTTGTATCTCCACCTGCTATTTTATCTTATTCTTTACAACCTCAGTAAATCAAGAAACTCAAAAGACAAACCAACAGGTAGTGCTCTAAAATAAATAAGTAGTGTCATAGTTTCCCGAATGAAATATTATATGTTTATTACAAATTATTAAATGTAAAATATCCATTCATACCCCATACACACACAAATATGCAGTAGGAGAACAGAGGCGCCAGCAGAATAAAAGTGGATAAAACCTTCAAAATTTGCTTGGAGGAAACGGTGGACTTACCTCCATAAAGCAGACACGAAAGACTGTGTGAAAAGTAGCAAACACATTTATTATAAAGTGGGGACAAAACAGAATTCCAGCAGTAGCAGGTGTAGCGCCTCAGCCTGCTACTGCTGGAATTCTGTTTTGTCCCCACTTTATTGCCTGATGAAGTGGGCTCGGCCTGCGAAACGCGTTGCACGTTTGGGGTACCATATAATAAATGTGATTGCTACTTTTCACACAGTCTTTCGTGTCTGCTTTATGGAGGTAAGTCCACCGCTTCCTCCAAGCAAATTTTAAAGGTTTTATCCACTTTTATTCTGCTGGCGCCTCTGTTCTCCTACTGCAAAATCGTGTCCACCCCTGGTGGAGGGGTGATCTACCCCTATTTCTCATCTACAGAGAGCGACTTCTTAGCCCTGAGTGAGGACAGGTCTAATCTCCTCACCTGCTTATACAGTGGTTGCCTGTGTGGTAACCCACGTTTGTGAGTATATTCTTCTCACTGATTTGCCTTACTTCGTTTATGTTTTAACATACTACACTATATTGGGCTCTCGGTTTCTCTATACACACACAAATATACTTTTTTTATTTAAACATGTTAATACAAAAGTAATCAAACTAGGATGTTCCTCTGTAGGTTTTCACTTGAATTGGATAAAAACACACAGGGGTTAAAGAGTTTAGCACGGAAAGGAGCCTGGAAAGGCACTAGCCAGTTTCAATTATCAAACATTTTTTGCCGAATCAAAAGTCGAAATTCATTTTGTGCATTTTGAAATGTGAACTTCGCTTCTCCTGTTTAGCATGCACTGATAGATGCATCCACCATGCAGCTGCATGTGCGCTCTTCAAAGTCTGATACACCAGGAAGTCCCAAAAGCTTTTCCATATGTTTATTACAATTACAGCCTAATGTGAACAACGTAGTGAACAGCTTTGGCTTTCCTGCCAGACTGTGAAATGCAGCTGGCCAAGTCCTGGAGGAGCCGAGAGCATAACAGCAACGTGGAAGAAATAAAAATAATGACAAACTTTTGTTTGAAGAATGACTCACAAAGGCTAAAAGGATTGTGGAGATGTGGGGAGATGTGCTATAGACGGTGATATGGCAGATGCTTAGGTGCTAATTTACTAAGGACCAAGAGAAGCGGAAAGCCTTTGTGATCCAGCAAACCTGGCCTGGATAATTATATAAATGATCTGCTACTAAGTGGCAGTTTGTAGCTTGTACCTGACCTGAGTCATCCCCGATCATATAGAGCAGGGGTCCCCAAACTTTTTCTGTTAAGGGTCGGGTCAACATAGCTCAGACTGCTCGGGGGCCAGAACACACCTAAAATGATATTGAAAAACATTACATTGAATCAATGTATCGATTCCCTGCCAATCTTGCCCGGAGGAGAACTCCCAGGAGCAGCCATTCAGTCATGCGGTGCCCGAAGAACAGCTCTGTGTACCAGACAGTGAAGCATACCCAGGTGCCATTCAATTGGACAACAGTGTCACCTGATGTAGAATTGACTGCCCACTGGCTTCTAAAGTATGTGGATGGGTGGTGCCAGCACTGCTATTCTATATACGGGGCGCCGACATTTAAAGGTGCAGTGGGCCACATCTATAAGTTATCCATTTTGTGCTGGGGGGGTCAGTGAAAAGGGCTCGGCGGGCCGCATGCGGCCTGTGGGCTGTAGTTTGAGGACCACTGATATACTGAAGCTATACAGATGCAGGTATATTCACCTGCTGGTTAAAATTTGAGTATTAAATGTGGGTAGTTCTGTATTTATTTGATTGGATTTTCACATGATCGCAATTTTTTCCACTTTTCAGCAACCCTTACTAATATATGATTTGCCATCTAATCTAATAGACAATTCTTCAAAAAAAAAATCCATTCCAGGTTTGCTGGCGCACACAGACTCCCCGATGCCCTCCCTCTAGCCTTCAGAAACCAGGGCTTTTTATATTCTCCTGGATAGGCAACAGCAATGACATAGTGGCAGAGCCAGAGGCCCTAGTGCACATTTTTTGCTCAGGCCTTAGCACTATAGATCTACAGTGGTGTGTAGTTACTACAAGTTCTCTTAGCCAGTTAAATGTTCTAAGTGTCATTGCAAATGCGAATTACATAAACAGACTGCCTCATCAGCCAGCGAGTGCAACGATGACCACAACAGACCCTTCCAGTTTACAGGCTGGATTAGGAAGTTTTCTAGGTGGACCCATTTTGGTATATGAAAGTCTGCATAGATCATGAGTAAGAATGCTAATTGGGAGGCCAAATAGTATTTATATAAGTCTGGGAAAGACATTTCCCCCTCCTTTTTATGCAGAATTATCCTTTTGTGAAGTTGTACGATGCGGCCATCTTGGGTGATTGGGGGGGGGGGGGTGTAAGGATGGGGAAGCTACAAACAAGTCCAGGAAGTATGCCGCTGCCTCCTCCTCCCAGGTCCTAATGCCACAGCACACAGACAGCATGATTGCAATGGTGTGCGGCGGGCCCCGTCTCAGGCCTCTTGCACACTACATGCGATTCCGATTTTTTTATATGTCCGATTTTGGATTCTGATTAAGAATCTTAGGAGCATGCAGTACATTTTTTTTAAATCTGAATACAAAACCGGATCAGATAAAAAAAAAAAAAAAAACGGAATCGCATGTAGTGTGCAAGAGGCCTCAGGTGGGATGCTTTTCCTCCTCTTGGCCCCCTCTCAGGCTTCTCTTCCTCTGGGCCTCCCTGTGCCCGTTTCCCTTGCAGGCTCTATAGTTACGGCCCTGTCCATCATAAAGGCAAAAATTGCAGGTGAAAGGGGGCAACTCTGATGAGTGCCCCTAGAAATGGGAATTGGTTGGGAGGATGAGCTGGGAAGTTTAAGGTGGGCCATCGGAGAGGAATATTGTTGCCTATTTATATAGAGAAATTCTTCAAAAAAAAATCCATTCCAGGTTTGCTGGCGCACACAGACTCCCCGATGCCCTCCCTCTAGCCTTCAGAAACCAGGGCTTTTTATATTCTCCTGGATAGGCAACAGCAATGACATAGTGGCAGAGCCAGAGGCCCTAGTGCACATTTTTTGCTCAGGCCTTAGCACTATAGATCTACAGTGGTGTGTAGTTACTACAAGTTCTCTTAGCCAGTTAAATGTTCTAAGTGTCATTGCAAATGCTAATTACATAAACAGACTGCCTCATCAGCCAGCGAGTGCAACGATGACCACAACAGACCCTTCCAGTTTACAGGCTGGATTAGGAAGTTTTCTAGGTGGACCCATTTTGGTATATGAAAGTCTGCATAGATCATGAGTAAGAATGCTAATTGGGAGGCCAAATAGTATTTATATAAGTCTGGGAAAGACATTTCCCCCTCCTTTTTATGCAGAATTATCCTTTTGTGAAGTTGTACGATGCGGCCATCTTGGGTGATTGGGGGGGGGGGGGGTGTAAGGATGGGGAAGCTACAAACAAGTCCAGGAAGTATGCCGCTGCCTCCTCCTCCCAGGTCCTAATGCCACAGCACACAGACAGCATGATTGCAATGGTGTGCGGCGGGCCCCGTCTCAGGCCTCTTGCACACTACATGCGATTCCGATTTTTTTATATGTCCGATTTTGGATTCTGATTAAGAATCTTAGGAGCATGCAGTACATTTTTTTTAAATCTGAATACAAAACCGGATCAGATAAAAAAATAAAAAAAAACGGAATCGCATGTAGTGTGCAAGAGGCCTCAGGTGGGATGCTTTTCCTCCTCTTGGCCCCCTCTCAGGCTTCTCTTCCTCTGGGCCTCCCTGTGCCCGTTTCCCTTGCAGGCTCTATAGTTACGGCCCTGTCCATCATAAAGGCAAAAATTGCAGGTGAAAGGGGGCAACTCTGATGAGTGCCCCTAGAAATGGGAATTGGTTGGGAGGATGAGCTGGGAAGTTTAAGGTGGGCCATCGGAGAGGAATATTGTTGCCTATTTATATAGAGAAATTCACCTGTTAGGCCTACATACTTCATGTAATCCCAGAAGATGGTGTTGAGGGTGTTTTTAATGTCTAAGGCCAACAACACCATCTGCCTATCTGTGATTTTAGCATGTTGGAAAAGGTTCACCACCCGCCTGTTGTCAGGGGCCTGTCGGTAGGATATGAAAACCACCTGGTCCGGATGAATCAGACCAGGAAGAACTGCATTAAACAAGTGACGCCCATGCCAACCTAGGAAAAAAAAAACACATAATAGAGTAGATAAATACTAGTTCTACTTACATAACAGATGTATTGCACTGTCCACGTTATGATTCCTGTTAATTTTATAAATGAAAACAGAGAATCCTATTCTAGACAATTTCCATATTGGTTACCTTTGAAGACCTGACATTTCCTCCCTCATTCTTTTTTTTCTCCTCTTGCTAAATGTGTATTTGTTACCCACCCTCTTCCCAGAGTCTTCAGACACTCCCACTGAGCTTTAAACTAGGAAGTGCACTGTCTTATGTCATTATAAGGAGGAGGAAATAAAGGGAAGAGGAGAAATATATTATATATAAAAAGACCCCCCAGCATGCAACTGTTTGGCAATGGCAATTAAAGGGCCAGTGCTCCTAAAGTATGTGATAACTCCAAACCATAACAGCAGAAAAAGTTTTGAAAGTTTTGAATGCAGGATTAGCATCTTTATCACTTAATACACTCAGACCAGTTGCATTTGAAATTTGATTTTTATGGTAACAAACCTGCTTTAAGGCAGACAGCCATGGTAGCAGTCATAACCTTGTAGTCAATATTTAAGTGCCTCTTTTTTAATCTCAAAAAGTTAGGCGTTATGGTATAGATAATCCACTCATTCAAGGCAATAGCCTGGCTAAATTTTAATTATGAATGCTAGAGTGTTGGTTGTAGTAAGTAGATTTGTAGTTTGTAATTGCCTAGGTATCTCCTTTATTCATTAAGGGCCTGTCTCCACTCTTCAGTTTTTCCTGTGCATTTTCTGCACAGGAAAACTGCAACTAATGTTAATCAATGGCCTAGTTCCCACATTAATGCATTTTTCATGTGCAGAAAAACAATTGACAGCAACGCAAAACTGTCAGACAACCCATGCACAAACTGGCACTGCAGATGTGACAAAATGTCTTTTGCGTGGTGTTCATGCTTCTGGCCTGTAGATGGCACTGTGATATTACTGTGATGATGCTGCATGATTGCTTGAGATCTATCTGTGCTGTTGATTTGTTAATTCCTGTTCCTGTTTGTCAGTGTGTTTGCTGAAACACGAAGCAACTGATGTTTACAGAGCTGCCAGTAACTTGTAAATAAACCTAGTTCCAATTAATCTGCACTAGTGGTTACTGGTCACAGTATTTTATTTTTTTTTAACTGGAACATTTTGGAACTCCAAAAGCTATTCAGTTGAAGTTACACTATTTTTTTATTAGATATTATAATTAATAGCAAAATTTTTCTCTAAACTTTTTCCGCCTAGAATATGGTCTTCAGCTGCTAAACTAGTGAAATGCCGCTCTATAGATCTCAATTTTTATCCAGTATTTCTTTTTAAGAAGCAATGCAAGGCAGGCACAGCAGGGGGTGTGAAAATAACCACTCTACTATATCCTATCCCTTTCGTTACTTAAGGAGTCATAAAAAATGCAACACCTTCTTAGTGTGAAGGAAGAGGACAATTAAAAGAAATCAATAGCAGCCATCCAGCCCATCTTGTTGGCCTGCGCATGTTAAAACTCACACAGACACAAAGCTGCAAATAATTAATAATGAGATTGACCGAGCCCCCCGGGATGCCGGCCTCCAGCAGGGAGAGGTTTCAGGCTGTCAGCATAGGAGATTTGCTGCATCTTTCAGTCACAGACCCGGCTGCCTAGGCTGGAGATGACAATTACACTCCTTACACCGGGATTGACATATGGTGATGTGTGAAAAGAGCCAGACCAGTAATTAACTCCTGGCGGTCCTCTGTGCTTTTTTTAAATGGACATTTAAATGGTCACTATGAAGAATGAAAAAATGTTACAATCTTAAGACATAATCACTAGTAAGAATTATAAAGCATTTTTAGTGAATGCAAAGCAATGTACGATAACTTATAACATGGGGTGTGAAACCGGCGTTCATGAAATAGAGGCGTGAGGAAAAATGGGAGCGGGTGAAGCCGAAATCTTAATAAACAAAGATCATCTTCAACTGTGCGCAAAAACATACAGATGATAAATAACTTTTTAAATAGACGGCAAATGAAAAGAAAAAATATATACTATAAAAACCATTTCATAATTTAAAAATACAGTTTACTCTAACCCTGCTCTCACACAGAACCCTTCACTGATGGTACCTAACCCTAAGACCCTCCTGGTTGTGCCTAACCTCTCCCCCCCCCCCCCCCCCCCCCGGTGAAGCTTAACCCTAAGAACCCCCCTGGTGATGCCTAACCCTAAGACCCACCGGTGAAGCCTAACCCTAAGATTCGCCTGGTTGTGTCTAACCCTAAACACCCTCCTGCACAAACACCCCTACAAACATAATCTCATAAGATAAAAGCAAAAAATCCAATGCGCTCCAATCCAGAACTCTCCTCACAAAGAAACGACAGGCTTCCCCAGAGTGCAGCTCCTATCTTACTTGGGAACCAGTAAGGGGCTGTAAAAAACAGTGAAAAAAGGGGAGGACAAAAGAAGCGCTCTCTGGTGCATTACCTTTTTAATATGCTTCCTATAAGCAAATAAAATCACACGTACAATGTTAAAGTTAAAAAGTGCACTTATCACACTGAGGAGCACATCCCCACGTCCTCTGGATGTTGCATCCGTCCAATGCTTCTCCTCACTATGGCCAGTAGCGGGGGAACCGATCGGTTTCTAGCAGCGGCAGATCAGGGAACACGGAGACGCTAATGGCAGCTGCCTTGCGCCTGTTGCGTCATGACGCGTTTCGGCGTTCCACGCCTTCGTCAGATGACGCAACGGCGCAAGGGACGCGAATTTGTATGCGTCTGGTTTCCCAGCAACAGCCGCCCTACCATACGGCAGCCCCTTTCCCTTACTAATATAGATCGACGTGTCATGTATGGGCATGGCTGTGAGGGCGCCGGTGGTGCGCGCGCATCCTTTTGTTTATATATTTTGTGACCCAGCAGGGCTGCCGTATGGTAGGGCGGCTGTTGCTGGGAAACCAGACGCATACAAATTCGCGTCCCTTGCGCCGTTGCGTCATCTGACGAAGGCGTGGAACGCCGAAACGCGTCATGACGCAACAGGCGCAAGGCAGCTGCCATTAGCGTCTCCGTGTTCCCTGATCCGCCGCTGCTAGAAACCGATCGGTTCCCCCGCTACTGGCCATAGTGAGGAGAAGCATTGGACGGATGCAACATCCAGAGGACGTGGGGATGTGCTCCTCAGTGTGATAAGTGCACTTTTTAACTTTAACATTGTACGTGTGATTTTATTTGCTTATAGGAAGCATATTAAAAAGGTAATGCACCAGAGAGCGCTTCTTTTGTCCTACCCCTACAAACATAGAAACGATAAACCTGATCATGTAAAATTTGTAAAAACAAACGAAATAATATGACAAAAACTAGAACATTGCAAAACGATAGCATATTGCAAAAACCTTAATGTTCTAATGTTGAAAACAGTGTTTATCGGGCACCCAAATCTCTACTTTGGGCGCCGTATTAACAATATTTGCTTTAGCGGCTATGGGGCGCACAAAGTGAGAGTGCAATCCACTAGGTCACATGCCAAGTCCAAGAACTGCTCCTCTAGTTTTACATGATCAAATTTTATACAGTTTACCATGATACACTTTTATAGAGAGTAGAGCTTAAAGAACAACAGCGTTTATAATATAAACAACTCTTTTCACCTATCCCTTCTCGATACATGTGGTTTGATAAGATAGCATACTAGGCCACCCAGGGTGAGAAGAAAATATGCATGGAATAAAATTATCAGTGATGGGCTGAAGAAGAGGACGTAGATCACCCCAACATGTGTTTATGCATGATAATACATGGAGGACAACCCCCAACATCAACTCTCAGCATTATAAGCCAGACAGACACCATCTTGTTTCCTAAGGTCTAGACTGGGTGGGACCAGGCATGAAGCCAGTGATATACAAGTTGTGAAAGCATGTGCAATTATTCCAACAAAGTTACAGTCATTGGTGGTGTGCAGGGACGTAACTACAAGGGAGCAACCACTGCAATCCCAGGGGGGCCCAGAGCTATGAGGTGGCCTCAACTACTAACCTTCCCTGCCTCCAATACAGGGCTCCATCCTTCAGGTTCAGTGTGACCAACCTGCGTCTACACATATTCCAGGCCCTAAATATACAGTATGTGTACATACATTTTAGATTAGCCCTATTTTTATATTAGTCTTAACATATTTTGACTATGGTAATTGTTAACTAGTGGTTGACACCATCACTGAGTGTACTTCAAGGAGTGTGAGACATTTCTATTACATGTACAACTCTTCTGTTTGTTTGTTCGTTTGTATCTCATGCCCCGTAATTAGCAGTTACGCCTCTGGTGGTTGTGTGCTCCAAATAAAAGCAATGACACTTTTTCTATAGAAATGTCTCAAACTGGGCAGTTCTTTCAACCTCATAAGTAGTGATAACAGGCAAAATAACTCTCAACTGATGTGGCAATGTATGACAGAGAATCCTCTCTATGCTTCCACCAACACAACTCACTCTGCCCACTGAATATGAAGCACACCACAATTACTGAAGTCTCAGTTGGGTTACAGCATGGTTACGATAGAATATGGCCTCCACCTAGTCATCATGGTTCACCTCCAAGTTTGTCACTTCCATTCTACTCATTTTAACCTCATATAAAGTTTTTGTCTACCGTAGTGTAAAACCATTTCACACAAGTTTATTAAAATAATTAAAAACTCACAAGTATGGCCAATTGGTAAGAGGTTAGAGTATTGGCTTGGGCCTTCTCTCATGTGTTTCTCTGGTTAAGCACTCCTGTTTGGCCTCTGTCCTCTCAGCTCCTTCTGAGGAATCCCACTATCTCTACCTAGCTTTGCCCACTTGCTTTCAAACACCGCCCTATATGTTTCATCCTTTGGAATCACCAGGCTCAAGGGGGTAGCAGCATGGGTATATTGGTCATAATGAAGTTCTTCCTTATTTAAATACTCTTCAGGAGACATTCCAGCCATGTCTTCTTTAGAAAACTCATTTAGTTTGTCTATAATTCAAGTGTTATAAAAATAATTGTAAACATATTTTGTGAACGTTAACATTATGGTTCCCATTAATGGTAAAACTTTTTATTCAGATGAGATCTTTCGATCAAATAGTACTGGAAACTATGCAGTGCATGTCAAAAATGGATTTATAACGATTTTATGGTTAATTGGAACAGAAAATGTAATCAATCCAAATGTTGTATTTTACGATCTAGTCGGAAGATAGAAAATGTTTATAGGAACAATTAATAATTACCTTCCGATTACTTTTTGATCATAAAAATCACGTTGAAAGATTGCAACTAATGAAAAATGGTACTGTTAATGGGCATCTTTACTTCAGGTGGCAGTGCAGAGAGCGAGACAATGTAACTAGAGGGCTTGTTCACACTGCAGGCGGGTTTCGGTTTTCTTTTTACATGCGGGTGATTTTTTAAATTAAGTTCAGTAAAGCGGTGCGTGTACCATGGAAAGTATAGGAGAAACGCAAAACGCTCACAAAATCGCTTTGTGTAGCAATTGTGTTCGTATTTTTAAGAATAAATACATTGGATTTATTGTTTTCCGGGTCAAAGAGTTCACTTCCTGACTTATGTCAGCGAGTAAAATACAAAACCACTCGGAAAAAACGCTTAGAAAACCACTAAGCACAAAAACGAATAGCCCACCCAAGCACCGGGAATCGGAAATAAAAAGACGCCTCAAAAACAGCCCAATGCGGACGGACGCGCGAAGGGAACGCAATGTGAACAAGGTCTAAGAGTATCATTAAATTGCGATAGGTCAGAACAGGACAAAGGAGAGAAATTTAATGTAAACGAAAAGAAAGTATAATGGGAATATGGAAAGGAAAAATGGGGAAAGAAAAAAAGGGAATAATTAAAGACATAAAAAGGAAATAGGAATATAAGGGATAGAGGAACAAAATGAGAAAAAAAAAAGTAGAGGAAGAGGTATAGATAAAAAGGAAAAGAAAACGAAAAAACAAAAGAAACTGCAAAGTAGGAAACAAGAATAAAATGCAATAGAAAAGGGAATATACGGTAGCATATGACTGGAAAGGAAGTGAAAATACGAATGAATGAAAGGGAAGAAGGGGAAGAGGAAAAACAAACACAGATAGAAGAGGAGTAGGAAAGTGAGAAGGGAATAGAAAAATGAAGATGAACCAAAATCAAAAGAAAGGAAAATAATGGAAACGGAAGACAAGGAGAGCAAAATAAAGGAAAGAAGAGGAAAAGCAAAGAGACAGAAAGGAAAATAATGAAAAGTAAAGGAATGGAAAACAAATGGAGGCGGAAACATGGTGGCGTAGTGGGTCTGGGCTGGGCCCCCAGTTCGAATGCCAGCCAGGCCAACATCTACTGTACAACGCTAGAACAAGGGTAGGAGGCGCCCGTGGACATTTATTGCTGATTCTAATCACATGTACAGTAATTCAATTATAGTACTTGAATTCCTACCTTATAGTAGTAAAGCTCACTGTTAAAGAGACACTGAAGCGGAAAAAAAAATATGATATTGTGATTTGTATGTGGAGTACAGCTAAGAAATAAAACATTAAGATCAGATACATCAGTCTAATTGTTTCCAGTACAGGAAGAGTTAAAAAACTCCAGTTGTTATCTCTATGCAAAAAAGCCATTATCTCTACGACTTTCAAGGTCCTGGAGAGGGCTGTTTTCTGACTTTTATTACCTCAACTGTTAGTTAACTATTTACTTTTCCTCTGCTAGAGGAGAGGTCATAAGTTCACAAACTGCTCTGAAAGAATCATTTTGAATGCTGAGTGTTGTGTAATCTGCACATATTAGAGAATGATGCAATGTTAGAAAAAACCCTATATACCTGAAAATAAAAATATGAGAATATTTTCTTTGCTGCTAATCTTCTAGTAATTATTTATAGTACACAACCAATTCATTATATCATATATTTTTTTCCGCTTCAGTGTCTCTTTAAGGCAGTAATTGGTATTTCTCAAAGTTTATTGGGGCACGAATGACAACGTGTTTCACGGTCAAATCCGCTTCCTCAGGTCTATAGATTTGCCCTGGTGGTATATGTCATAATCCTGAGCGCCAGCAAGAATCTACTGTACAAGGAGTTTGTATGTTATCCCCGTGGCTGTGTAGGTTTCCTCCGGGCACTCCTTTCCCCCCACATCCCAAAACCATGCAGATAAGCTAATTGGCTTCCCGTTCCCCCTAATTTGGCCGTAGACTATGACACATACACTACACGATACATACATAGACAAATGACTAAGGTAGGGATTAGATTGTGTGCCCCTCTGAGGGACAGTTAGTGAGAAGACAATATGTACTCTGTACGGTGCTGCGTAATAAGTCAGCGCTATATAAATACTTCAATAAATCAACAGGGAGCAAAGGTAACGTTTGTTTTTGATTGGCATTCGCATCCACTTACTGAGTTTGGCACAGCAGTCCTGTCCAGAACAGGAGAGGTTAATGTCTGACTGGGTGGCAACACATTCATTTTATTACCTGCTCCTTCATATGATTCAAGCATGTGCGCTGTAGACAAGTAAATAACGAAGGTTTATGAGGTCATCAGCGGGGACTTTAATAGACTGAACTAGTGGCGGAACTTGTGCCCAGCTTCACTTGGATTTAATGTCAAACAGAGTCCCCTTTCCATCACTCAGAACTGGTCAAGCATTTATAGACAGTGGGATTTAGAAAACATTCATTCATCAGTACAGAGACAGGCAGTGACATTTCATTCTTGTGTACAGTGTGTTACATATGAAAACACTGCAGCGTGAATACTGCTGCTGCTGCTGCTGCTTTCTTGTAAAGCAAAAAAATGAGGACTTTGATTTAAAGGGTAGGTGTGCTTTAAAGATTTTTTTCCATCATTAATATTTTTCTTAAAGTTTTAAAAAGTGGCTTCATCATAACAATAATGGATATACAGTATACTATAATACACACCTGATTCTGATCCTGAACAGATATTTTACAATATCAGCTATTTAAAGTACATCAGAGGTGAAAATAAATTGATAAGAAAAACAATTGTATCGTTTCTCAGTCTCCTAAAATTACTTTTTTTTTTTTTCCATCCCATGTAACGAATGTGGAATTATCTCCGTGGTCAGCGCACAAGATGTGCGCTAACACTGCGGAAATCCTCCACAAGCGTTTGACTAACAGAACCCAGCTTTGGTGCAATGCACCTGTAGAGGGGAATTCCCACCGGCAGATGGAGCTGTGGAGTGCAGAGGAATGAACCCTCTGTACTGCCACAGATGCCAATTAGGAATTGTACGAGGGGAAGCAATACAGGACAAGATAGCCCCTAGTGAGAGAGAGTGAGCACAGAGACAGAATGTATGTATGTATGTCCACCAATCTAGTCGCCACCTGGCAACGGTGAACACACAACAGCGAAGACCAAGTGGGAAAGCAATCGCAAGAATGGCGATTGCTAATAGCGACACAAGACTGAGTAAAGACAGAGCATAGGTGTAGTAAGAAAGACACAGCAAACAATAATGATCAGAACGCCAAGGAAAATAAACGCACTAGCTAAACGCGGTCGCCGCACGAGAAGCGCAACAGCAACAAAACACGTTAATGGCGCGGTCTCCGCATGAGAAGTGCAACAGAGGCAAAACGTGCCAACCCTGACTATCAAATGAACCCAGAAACACAAACAAACAAATAACAGAAATGCTTGCTAATCGGTTGCCTTACCTCAGGCAACAGCAAGCGTTTACTCCGGACAAACAGACAACAGGAACAAGTCAGATAGGATCCACTGCTCTTCCGCAAGAGCGAGTGCGATCCGTACACAGGAACAGGACTGAAAGGATCCACTGCTCTTCCGCAAGAGCGAGTGCGATCCGTACACAGGAACAGATCCACCGCTCTTCCGCAAGAGCGAGTGCGATCCGCACAACAAGACAGACAGAAGGAGTAACCAGTAGCAACCGTAGCCGAGGTTACACTCCAAGATTCAGACTAGAAAGATCCACCGCCTCTAACGCTAGGGCAAATGCGATCTATGTTCAGGACAGAACGAGTCACTATGGCCAACCGCTGGCGACAGTGCAATCGCAAGGACAAGACAAGACAGAATAGGCAATACAAATAATGTGCTTCACTAAGCTAGAAGGAATGCCAGTGCACTCCCAAGGAACTATTGTAAGATAGCAATATTAGCAAACAATAAGCAGAGGGCTAAGACCCCAGGTAAGTTAGCAGGAACAAACCTTCATGACCAGCAGGGAATTCTGGGAGGAAATGGTATTTATACTGCAAGCCATCAAAGGAAGCAGCTAAGCAATTTGCATGACAAGTGGATGCAAATTCCTCACCAGAACAGCAACTCTGAAACTTGCAGAGTAAAGACAGATCTCTTTTCCAGAGACCTGCAGCACTCAGACCTAATAAATGGTCAAAAAGCTGTCTGCCTGTGCATACAGCAGAGCAGATCATTACATCCCACAGTTTTATTTTATATTCAAATCTAGTTTTTAAGTTTTTTTCTGTTTCATTGTCTCTGCTCAATGATATCTTCTCATTGAAGTATGGCAGAGCTCAAATCTATTAATTATTGACCCTTTTTATCTCTCTCCTCCCCTCAGAAGCCATTTACTGACAGGAAAGTGTTTTATGGCTGTAATTACTTATCAGTGAGGGTTATGCTATAGTCTGACCTGACCCAGTCCCGACACGGACATAAACTGTCACTTGCCTACCTGATTATTAACTCTTTCAGGTAGAGAAAGAAAAAAAAGGAACACAGCCTAGTAATGTGTGTGCTTGGCACTGTACATACACAGGTCTATCTCATCATGTTACATGTCACCTCAGTGATCCTTTAAAGCACAACTAAAGTGAGAAGAATATGAAGGCACAATAATTCTTTGCTTTTAAACAAATACAAGTTGCCTGGCAGCCCTGCTGATCTATTTGGCTGTAGTAGTGTCTGAATAAAACCAGAAACAAGCTTGCAGCTAATCTTGTCAGATCTGACAATAATGTCAGAAACACCTGATCTGCTGCATGCTTGTTCAGGGTCTATGGCTAAAAGTATTAGAGGCAGAGGATCAGCAAGACAGCCAGGTAACTGGTGTTGCTTAAAAGGAAATACCAGTTAATATATCAATCTCCATATAACTCTTACCTTGGGTTCACTTTAAAATAGCTCATTGACCAATAACAAAAAGCAAGCTCTGGCACTTAGTCCCTACAGCACATGGAAAACATTTATGCCGGATGTTACAGATCTATTGAAATATTTTTAGTGTAACAGCATGTTTGCTCATTCTTTAATCTATTACCTCACTACTATAACAGGCGGAAGCTGCAACTACAACAAGCTAAAATAATGCCTATGGATGTAATCATCGCCTTCCTTACATCACCAAATTAACTTTACTTAGGGCACATTGCCTACAGTGTCATCCCATTCTCCCTGCCGACGTCAGGATTCCAAAGAATCGCTAAAGATGTTCACTGACCAAGGCTAATGTTATGGAGACCGGCCGACGCCCGCGGGGGCTGCGCAAGTCAAAACAGAACAAAGGACAAGCACCTAGGAGGTGAATGAGAAGTTACGACTTTAACAAATCTAAGTGATACCAGCTCTGACATCATGCCCTGCGCAGAATGCAGATTTCATCCTTTCCTTGCCGTACAGCCATTTTTCTTAGTATGACATCGCTTTCATGCTATCCAGCTTGCCCAGCAGTACTGTACAAATAATCATGTGTACAAATTGCTTTCCCATGCCTGCTCTGCCTCCTACGCCATTTTTACATACATCCCTTCCATCGGTTAACGCAAGGCAGCTCCGCGAGCGCACACACAAGCACGGCATTCAGTCTAGAGTCCGTGCAGCGCTCGGGGGCTGACTAACCCGTTCGCAATGCCAGATATGTCCTCCTGAGGTCTTAGAAGCCTGCATTTTATCTTGAAATATGGTGTTGTCTTGCATTTAAGAGAAGGAAGTCTGGAATGCAATAAGCTGGAGAGGCTAAGGATGACTCAGAGTTATTCAGAGACAAAGGCCTGAGAGGACCATCCAGTGAGTCACTTTACCCCTCCAGAACTGGCATGGTGGACATAACTCCACATATAGCAACTACTTTCAAAAGGTCAGAGAAAAAAGGAGTTCAAATGAGAAAGATGGTTTGTCGTTCAACTTCATTTCTGATGCAAGTTTTGTGGAGTCTTCCTCCTGCTTATCTGTGGCTGGATAGTGTACTAGTTAAGTGATACTGAAGCAAAAAAAAATATTCTGATTTAATTAAAGAGGAACTGTATTGAGAAAAAACGCCCCTGGGGGGCACTCACCTCAGCAGGGGAAAGCCTCTGGATCAGTGGCGTAGGTAAGAAGCTGTGGGCCCCAGTGCAAGTTTTACACAGGGACCCCCCCCCCCCCCCAAGTGCTATATACATAACAACTTATACGGCATACCAAAACCAATCAAGGACAACCACAGTGTCAGAGGTGCAAAAAAGGGCTGGGGAACAGTTTGTTAATGTTTAATACTATTCAAGGCATCTATAGAAGTTAATATTATCAGCCCAGGTCTACAAAAGAGCTAATACTGTGGTTGGGGAAGGGCCCAAGGGCCCCGATGCGGTCGCTACCTCTGCACCCCCTATTGCTACGCCAGTGCTCTGGATCCTATCGAGGCTTCCCCCGTCCTCCTGTGTCCCACGGCGGTCTCGCTGTTCCCCTCCGAACAGTGGGCACGTAAATATTTACCTTCCTGGCTCCAGCGCAGGCGCAGTAGCGGCTCTCAGCCCGGAAATAGGCGGAAATGGCTGCTCTCAGTCGAGTTCGCTCTACTGCGCAGGCGCAAGTCTCCTGCGGACCCGACTGAGATCGACTATATCCGCCTATTTCTGAGCGGAAAGCCGCAACAGTGCCCCTGCTGGAACAGGGAAAGGTAAATATTGCACAGCCTGACAATTTGTCAGCTTTGCATTCAGAGGGCTGCAGTGAGACCACCGTGGGATGGAGGAGGACAGGGGAAGCCTCGATGATATCCAGAGGCTTCCCCCTCCTGAGGTAAGTACCCCCCCCCCCCGGGAATCTTTTTTTATTACAGGGTCCCTTTAGATTTAATGAATTATATTTTTAGTATGGATAATAAATAGAACATTAGTAGCAAAGAAAAGAGTCTCCTATTTTTAGTTTCAGTTATACAGCTTTTTTATGACATTGCATCATTCTCCAATATTTGAAAGTTTACAAACTACACTATTTTAAACTATGAAACAGAGCAGAGCTAATGACCGTATGAACTCCCCTGCAGTAAAACTATAAACAATACAGAAACCGTGAGAGACAGGTTGAAATAGGTGCTTCAGAAAACAGCACTGTAGCCGACCAAACTCGGTTAGAGAGCTCAGAGAAGCTCTTCTGCATAGATAACAACTGAAGTTTCTTAAAGTGGACCTGAACTCTTGCACAGGACAAAAGGAAAGCATAGAGAAATGCACCCTGTGTGTATTTAGAGAGTTTAACCTGTTTAATTACTCCTCATTTGTGTATAATCACAAGTTGTAATTTGATCTCTACCTTGTGCCATGGCCGATAAGTTCAATTGAAAGCACAGGAGGTGAAAAATATTTCTGCTTCCATGAATGGAGAAAGTAGAAACAGTGCAGATTTATTGCAGGATTTGTATCAGCTGTAAAAAAGAAATGTTTTTCTTTAAAGGTTATTATGCTGTTGCGTATCTTTTAGAGCAGAGAGGAGGTTTTGAGTTCAGGTCCACTTTAACTCTTCCTGTACTGCAAACAATATGAGATTCATATCCACGGTACTAATGTTCTAATTCTTAGATGTACTACACATACAAATCATTAGCTCACAAGTTTATTTTCCCTTCAGATTCCCATTAAAGCGATATTGTCACCATAAAAATCAAATTTCAACAGCAACTGGTCTGAGTGTATTAAGTGATAAACATGCTAATCCTGCATTCAAAACTTGCAAAAAAAATTCTGCTGTTATGGTTTGGCGTTATCACATACTTTAGGAGCACTGGCCCTAGTGCCAAACAGTGCCAAAGAGTTGAATGCTGAGTTATTTTTATCTATAATATGTTCCTCCTCTTCCATTTATTTCCCTGCCTAGCTGCTTATCGGAAACACCCTCTGATCACTTGTGTTTACAAGCAAGGCTGGGGTGACTCAGTGATTGGATGTGTTAGTATACACCTCAGTGGGAGTCATTGAAGACCCTGGGAGGAGGGCAGCTAATGAATACACAATGAGCAAGAGAAGGGAGAGGGGAGGGGGGGGGGGAGAACAAAAGTCAGGGAGGATATGATGTCAGCATTAGCTTGGCAAAATGGCCACTGCCTAGAATAGGATTTTCTGCTTTTCCTTTCTAAAATTCACAGGAATAATTACGTGGATAGCACAATACATCTGGTATGTAAGTAGAAGTAGTATTTATCCACTTATATATGTGTTTTTTATTTCTAGTTTAGCATGGGTGTCGCTTGTTCCTTAAGGCCTCTGATACAGGAGAGCAGGGTTCGAATCTTAGCTCTTCCTGTTCATTAAGCCAGCACCTATTCAGTGAGTAGACCTTGGGCAAGACTCCTTGACATTAGTACTGAATATAGCGCACGTCCTAGTGGCTGAAGTTCGGGGGCTTTGAGTCCGCCAGGAGAAAAACACGATATAAATGTTCTGTGTCTTGTCTTGTCTAGAATACGGAGATGACCAGCTTGGCGATTTGACTCAGCCTTCATTTTGAGGTGTAGAAGTAAATATCACTCTGTTTTAATTCCACGGCATTAACCTGTGCTATACGTCTTGCTGCAGCCGATAGGTAGAAAATATAGGTCATATTAGCCGTGCGTGGAGGAGAAATAACAAGTCTCCCATTAAATGCTGGAATGTCAGGGAGGAAGGGAGACAAGACAGGGGGGAATCTTTTTTAGCTCAACTGCAAAGGGACTTAGATCAAAGGCTACAGCAACGCCTGTGCACATCACTGATCGCTGCTTAATTAACTAACAAATAGGCCTTAGTTAGCCCAGGTATGTCAGGGAGACTAGAAACCTCGCGCTTGCCACATAAACCCGTTTAATTGGATGTGCTTTGTCAGCAAAAGCTTGGCGAGATTTGCTTATTTTTATTTATCAGTGTATATCTAGGCCCAGGCCTGTGAAGCCTGAAAAGCCAGAACTTTGAAGAAAGATTTTATTTCAACTTTACATCAAAGTGTCTTTCAGGTTTTTGTAGCCGTCTGGGAGTTATAGGATTTGCTTTACTTTTTTACTACAGACAGATGCATATGAAGAAAATAAAGTGATAGATTGCAGAAGAACAGATTTCTATTGCTCTACTTTGTCTTGTTAGACAAGGACACCTGAATGAAGAGGGATATGGAGGCTGCCATATTTATTTCCTTTTAAAGCAGACCTGAACTCAGAACGTCTTCTCTGCTCTAAAAGATACGCAACAGCATAATAACCTTTAAAGAAAAACATTTCTTTGCTACAGCCGATACAAATCCTGCAATAAATCTGCGGATCTCAGTGAGAGACAAGCCGTCTCTGACTGAGATCTGCAGATTTATTGCAGGATTTGTGTCAAAGTGTTAGAGGCAGAAGATCAGCCATGCTACAGACTTTCCAGAGTTTCTCCAATTATTGACTGATGAAGCGGGACTGTGACCGCGAAATGCGTTGCAAAGTGGAGCTTTTTTAATAACTGTTATTTTTCATATAAAATAACAAATCCCTGTCTGTATTTTCTTGAGGGAGGTAAGTCCACTGCTTCCCCCTTTTTAAACAGATTTTAGACAATTTTATCCTATTTTGGCGCCTCTGTTCAAAAATTTCAACATTGTCTTGTCCACCCTGGGTGGAGGGGTGTTTCCCCATTTTCTTTCTATCTACAGAGAGCGACTTCTTAAACCTGAGTGGGGTCAGATAACAATTCTCCCCACCTGCGAGAACAGTGGTTGTCTGTGTGGCAACCTTTGTTTGTGAGTATAATGAGTATAATTTGTGAGTATAATTTCACATTCTTATATAACACTTTGTGAATAGGAGGCCGCAATAGCAGCATAGGGGGCGATATTGTGGCTGGGAACGCGAAGAATCACTCGCGTTCCCATGCCTGTTGGGTCCTGACGGCGAAACCGGAAGTGGTCGCCGGCGGGGACGGGAGGATGAGAGAGACACGGCGAGGGCACCGATCGGCTGCAGGGGGCTGAGGGAAGCCCCAGGTGAGTAAAACTCATTTTTTTGCATGACTTATGTGCCTCTTTAAGAGGAAATAAATATGTCAGCCTCCATATCCCTCTCACTTCAGGTGTCCTTCAAAGCGAGCGGCTGGTAATGTGGTGTAGAGAGAACAATCTGATCCTAAATATCTAAAACAACACTGGGGGAGTTTATTGTAATAACTGATTTATATACAGTAGGTATATACCTCCTGTATATAAATCAGTTGTTACAATAAACTCCTTATGCCTTCCCTCTTTTGAAGGACAAACCAAATTTTATGATATGCGTTTATTTATTTGTTCAAGCGCATGAGAATTGAGGCAGGGAACCCACTTGACTTTCAGTTTTCCGCGCGCGTTTTTCTGCGTACTTTTTCTGCACACCAAGTGTGTTTCCATGCAGGAAAACGCGTGCGTTTTTTCACAGCAGCTGATGTAAATGATAGAGGAAACTGCCAAAATGTGCAGAATGTCAGTTTTTTTTCTGCGTGCGAACAACACAGTAAGTGTGCACTAGCCCATTGATTAACATGAGTTCTCAGTTTTTCTGTGCAGAAAACGTGCACGAAAACAGTCAAGTGTTTTCCCTGCCTAAGGGTTTCACTGGTGTTGGCTGTCAGAGGCGCTCATGCTCGATTTTATGTTGCTTTAAGGTACTTTTATTGACCTGAGGAAGGGGGCCAAAACTAGTGAAACGCGTTGTCCTTATGTGCATGAACGAATAAATACCTTTCCAATAACATTTGGTTTGTTCTTCAAAAGATTTAAGGCGTATTACCTCCTGTATATAAATCACAGTGATTACAAGAGCATACACCAAGGGTGCCTCCACCAGTGTTTAGATAGTTCATACCCCTACGAGGGGTTTACAGGTTGTTGTTTTTTTTTTAACACTTTACATGCCCCCAGGAATTATATACTTCCTATTGCTTAAGAAATTAAATTAAAGTACAACTGTAACAAGACGGATATGGTGGCTGCCATAGTTTTTTTTTCTTAAACAATACCAGTTGCCTGGCTATCCTGTTGATCCTCTGCCTCTAATACTGTTAGCCCTAGACCCTGAACAAGCTGCATATGTAGATCAGGTGACATTATTGTCAGATCTGACAAGACAAGCTGCATGCTTGTTTCTGCTGTTATTCAGACACAAGTGCAGCCAAATAGATCAGCAGGGCTGCCAGGCAACTAGTATTGGTTTAAAGGAAATACATATGGCAGCCTCCATAGTCTTCTCACTTCAGTTGTCCTCTAAGAAAATGTTAAGGCGTCTCACATCAAGGACATGTGTTATTTGAACATCTGCATTCTGGCAGATGTTTTAGACTTATAAAAAGTAATACAAATAAATTAAGGATTGGAATAGTTTTTTTTAATCCTTCAGCCATTACCATGGTAAATGCTTCTATGTTGTCATATTAATAAGGGGGGGGGGGGGGGGGGTTGCAATGCATTGTATGTAGGAATTAAATGTCTTTTATTCTGTTTTTATTTTTGTATAGGAAAATTGCACTTTAGAATTTCGCTGTGCAATTTTGGTTGTTACAATGACAAAAACGACTTCTATTCAGAGTTGTAATTAGGACACTGGGTGCCAAAAGACTACAAAGTAATGAGTATCCTCCTCGTTATGAACACAGACCGTACTATCGGCCCAAGAGAATGTTCCAGTCCTCCCCCACATCTAAACAACATTTATACTAGATGTGAACTAAATTATCTATGATGAATGACTGTCATAAAAAATGTAAACTCAAGTAACAAATAATGACAATTAAAAACAATGTCTTGGCCACTACTTTTCTGTACTCTGGAAAATGTTTTGTTAGCATTATTTAGATATTCTTCAGCTCAAATAAGTCGAAGGAAGAAATATCCAGACACAAAGTGAAAGTTCAGTGAAAATAAACTAAAGAGATAAACAATTGTACCTATCAGGGATGGTCGTAGTCAGCCAACTTTGCTATGCTGGAACTACGCATAGTTTTACGCAATTACGCTTCACCAAACTACGGCTTCGAAATCAAATATTCGCTTCGTATGCATTTCGTAGACTATGGGCTTGATTCACAAAAGAGTGCTAACTGTTAGCACGGCCGTTTTCGCGCGAATTTTCGCATTGCGCGCGATCGCGAATTTTCGCGCGAATTGATAACGGTTCCGCGCGCAAACGCGAATTTTCGCGCGAAAACCATATCGATTTTGCGGTAAAATTTGCGTTTGCGCGCGAAAACGTTATCGTTTCACGCGAAATTTCGCGATCGCGCACAATGCGAAATTTCGCTCGAAAACGGCCGTGCTAACAGTTAGCACTCTTTTGTGAATCAAGCCCTATGCGTTAAAATACGCTATTACGCGTAGTGCGAAAGCGTAGTATATGCGGACGCTTATGCTCTAATGCGGAAAAAGGTATTAATTCCTCTTTTAAATGCTTATTCTGGGAACTGGTACATTCACCTTTCCAATGCGTAATTTTGTAAGCATACAATCGTACGCGGAAAATTAGAAGCGCATAACGCATCTATAGTTTACATCGCAATACACATGTTAATTACGCGTATCGGTACTTCGCTATGCGTAGCAGTACTTCGCTACGCGTAACTTCGTAAGCGTAGTTTTAAAACCTCACCTACAAACTACGATGCGTAGATGCAAACTACGATGCGTAAATTCGCACTGGCGTAGTTTCTGCTCATCCCTGGTACCTATCCTCTATCCCTAAAAATGACTTTTAAATATCACACAGTTTTATCTTATGTTTAAAAATGTAAAAAAAAGCTTTGACTACCTATTATTATGGAGAAGGAAGGGGCCTCTGACTGGGATGTAGGCAAAAATTATGTGCTGCTTGGAGCCACAAAAACCTTAGCAGCAGCCCTGTCTTAGAGAACAAGTGACACCCATGCTAACCTAGAAATAATAAACACATATATAAGTAGATAAATACTAGTATTACTTACATAACAGATGCATTGTGCTATCCACATAATGATTCCTGTGAATTTTATAGAGGAAAAGCAAAAAAATTATATTCTAGGCAGTGGCCATCTTGCCAAGCTACTGCTGACATAATATCCACCCTGACTCTTGTCCCCCCCCCTTCTCTTGCTCATTGTGTATTCATTAGCTGCCCTCCTCCCAGAGTCTTCAGACACACCCACTGAGGTGTATACTAGGAACTGCACTGTCTTATCCACCAATCACTGAGTCACCTCAGCCTTGCTTGTAAACACAAGTGGTCAGGGGGTGTGTCTGATAAGCAGCTAGGCAGGGAAATTAATGGAAGAGGAAAAATATATTACAGATAAAAAGAACCCAGCACTCAACTGTTTGGCACTGTTTGGCACTAGGGCCAGTGCTCCTGAGGTACATGATAACTCCAAATCATAACTGCAGAAAAAGTTATGCAAGTTTTGAATGCAGGATTAGCATCTTTATCACTTAATACACTCAGACCAGTTGCTGTTGAAATTTGATTTTTATGGTGACAATACCACTTTAAGGTCAAGTACAGGTGACACTTAAGGTTCATAAGCTAGGGAGGGGCCAGGAGCATAACTACAAATCATATGCCTCTCCAAAGATAAGCTTGGATGTTAATGTTAATGTTCACAACCCTTCCCTTGCCTCTGTTGGGTGACAGCCTGAGAGCCCATTTTGAAAGGGTCATAAAATAAGTGTGGCCATCAGGACCTTCACACCTATAACATGTGTAGCCACAAAAACACCTGATCTGGGGTATCAAAGGGAGGAAGGAAAGGTTAGTAGTTGGGACCAGGGATGGGCTTCCCAGTAGTTACGAGTTCGTAACTACTCGGAATTGAAATGGTAATCAAGCTTTATTACCTCAGGTGTGAACGCTGCAAATGGGGAGGGGGTTAATTTACCCAGAGTTCCGCAGGATCCTATGCATATCATTCCCGCAGACGTGACTTGTGTGATGCGTTCCACCACTCTTCACCGCACTTCCTCCTTCCGGTCGGTGGAAGTGGTGTGAACGCAACACATAAGTCGCAACTGCGGCACCACCAGGGGGGACTAGGGGTTAGGGATAGGTACAGGGAGGGTTCTGTGTGAGAGTAGGGATAGGTATAGTTACAGTACAATATACACCACCAGGAGGGTTGTTAGGGTTAGGCACCACCAGGGGGGTCTTAGGGTTAGGCACCACCAGGGGGGTGGTTAGGGTTAGGCACCACCAGGGGGGGTGGTTAGGGTTAGGCACCACCAGGGGGGGTGGTTAGGGTTAGGCACCACTAGGGGGGTCTAGGGGTTAGGGGAAAGTACAGGGAGGGTTCTGTGTGAGAGTAGGGAGAAGTATAGTTACAGTACAATATACACCACCAGGAGGGTGGTTAGGCACCACCAGGGGGGTGGTTAGGGTTAGGCACCACCAGGGGGGTGGTTAGGGTTAGGCACCACCAGGGGGAGGTGGTTAGGGTTAGGCACCACTAGGGGGGGTCTAGGGGTTAGGGATAAGTACAGGGAGGGTTCTGTGTGAGAGTAGGGATAGGTATAGTTACAGTACAATATACACCACCAGGGGGGTGGTTAGGGTTAGGCACCACCAGGGGGGTCTTAGGGTTAGGCACCACCAGGGGGGTGGTTAGGGTTAGGCACCACTAGGGGGGTCTAAGGGTTAGGGATAATTACAGGGAGGGTTCTGTGTGAGAGTAGGGATAGGTATAGTTACAGTACAATATACACCACCAGGGGGGTGGTTAGGGTTAGGCACCACCAGTGGGGTCTGGGGGTTAGGGATAGGCACAGGGAGGGTTCTGTGTGAGAGTAGGGATAGGTATAGTTACAGTACAATATTTGTAATATACACAATTTACTAAATTATGTGTATTTACACAAGGGGGGGGGTCTAGGGATTAGGGATAGGGAGAGCCTGCAGTTAGGTATAATTGCAGTAAAATACCTGTAAAATCTACCATTGTTTTACTATGCTTAATACAAATGTAAATATCTTTTTTTGGTACAGACGCTATTTGACGTTTCATTTCCGAATTCGTTTGTTGTTACAGATGGTATTTTGCCATTTCATTTCCGTTTATTGAACCGATTTAGCACTAATTTAATTTTTGTTTATAAGCTATAAACTAAATATATTATTTTACAACGTATAATTTCGGCTATATCCCGCGCCCTTTTTTCCAGGCGCCCTCTTTTGATACACGCCTCTAGCTACCTACCTAATACTTCAGTGCACCTCTAGCTACTTAAAATACTAATACTAAGGGACACCTGTAGCTACTTATTACAGGCTAGGGAAGTAATGGAGAAGTGACAGCTGAGACATCCAGCACACTTGCTGTGCGGTTCGGCGGGTGTTTGTAGGTTCATGGAGGGTGAAATCTAGGGTGCCAGGACATCTGTGCCTATTGGCTTCTATGAGGTAAATCCGGGCCTGATGAGTAGACATGATAAAATAGCATTGCGCATTCATAGTAAAAGCCAATAGCCCCTCTGCCCTATTTAGAAATCGTAGACCCAGACTTCCAAGTACTGAGCCTGAGTGAGGTCACAAAAGAATGTATGTAGGATAGCCATCTAATGATTTGCTTCTGGCCCCCTGCTAGCTCTGAATGACTGTCACACCAGGCCACCGAGTAAGGGGGGCAGGGTCCATTTTCACCAAAGAGTTTTGCATTATAATGCACTAAGTGGGCAGATGCTATCCTAAACTGCTTCCTAGTAATCATTATCATTATGTATTTGTACCTTGCTGACATTTTCCACAGCTCTTTACAGAGTACACTGAGCTATTCCTGTCACTAACTGTCCCATAAAAAGAGCTTACAATCTAATGTGTACTGCTCCAGTCATATTGCTATGCCCCTACCATAGTCTAAAGAAGGAAAAAGATTCACTTAGTGTGTCTTCAACAAAGTAAAAAACAGGCGTGCCTGAAGGAAACGGACATAAACATGGGGAGAGAATACAAACTCCATGCAGTTAGTTTCCTAGCCAAGAGTCAGACCTGGGAGTCTAGACTAGAGCGGCTATATAAGAAGGGTGCAAGAATATCACCACTTTAGTCAGAGTGCAGAGTCAGGCCCCTGGATTCTTAACCATGACAGCAAGACCTTCTGTGTTCTGCATGCTTGTTCACGGTCTATAACTAAAAAGTATTAGAGGCTATCTTGTGGCCAAATAGTAAAACTACATCTACATAAATTTTTTAATACAATAAACCCACATTATTACATTTAAACCGATGTAGGTTAGCCAGGCAACTGGTATTGTTTGAAGGAAACCAGAGCTGAATGACAGTAACAGTTTTATACATACCTGGGCCTCCCTCCAGCCCCATGCGCATGGATTGCTCCCACGCCGCCGTCCTAGGACACCTGAAGTGAGGGGGATATGGAGGCTGCCATATTTATTTCCCTTTAAATAATACACATTGCTTGGCTGTCCTACCGATTCTCTATTTCTAATTCATTTAGCCATAGACCCGGAACAAGCATGCAGCTTAGGTGCTCTGACCGAATTCTGACTGGAGCCGCATGCTTGTTTCAGGAGTGTGACACTACTGCCTAAAAGGTTAGCACGTTGCCAGGCAACTGGTATTTTTGAAAAGGAAATAAATATGGCAGCCTCCATGTTTCTCTCAGTTCAGAAGTCTTTTAACCATTTATGCCGCCTGGACGTGATTGTCACGTCCTGGCGGCTGCTGTAGCGAAGCTGTGCGCTTCTGCGCGCTCCCGCGCCCATGTGCGCACGTGTTGTCCCTTGTTAGCCCGGAGATCAGTGAATGGGGCATAGTTCCCATTCATGGATTTAAGTCCCTGGTAGAAAGACAGACGGCTTCTTATCAGAAGCCGCCGTCTTTCTGACAAAAAAAAAAATTAAAATCCTCCATATGCTTCCTGGAAGCAAGCACTTCGCTTCCAGGGCAAAAAAAAAAAAAAAAGGCACTGTGGTTATCTTGTGGCCAAATAGTAAAACTACATCTACATACATTTTTTAATGCAATAGACCCACATTATTACATTTAAAATTAACGGTTTACCTCCCACACCAAAAATTACCCACATAAAATTAACGGGAAAAAAAATTACAATAAAAAAAACTGAAAAAAAAAAAATCATAAAAGCTTGTAAATAGTGATTGACGCAAAACTGAAAAAAATGCACCTTTATTTCCATTTTTGGCGCCATACATTGTGATAGGGACATAATTTAAATGGTGTAATAACCGAGACAAATGGGCAAATAAAATACACAGGTTTTAACTATGGTAGCATGTATTATTTTAAAGCTACAATGGCAGAAATAATGAATTTTTTCAATTTTTTTCTTAATATTCCTGTTAAAATGCATTTAAAAAAAAGAATTCTTAGCAAAATGTACTACCTAAGCCTAAATGGTGGCAGAAAAACAAGATATAGATAAATTAATTGCGATAATTAGTGATAAAGCTATTGGTGAATTTATGGGAGGTGAAAATTGCTCTGATGCACAAGGTGAAAAATACCCGCGGGCTGAAATGGTTAAAGGAGTCATCAGGGCACATAAACTAAAATGAGTGGTACTTAACGGGGGTTTCCTCCAGCCCCAAGCTTCCAGGACCTCCCTCGCCGCAGCTCTGCCCGCAGCCATTCGCCGGAGCTCCGACCCGGTCCCCGGCGATGACGATAAGTACCACTCATTTTAGTATATGTGCCCTGATGACTCCTTTGAGAGTCACATACAGGACGTATCAGTCCTCCATAAAACACATTCATACCTCTTGACTCCTTTAAGAGTCACATACAGGATGTATCAGTCCTCCATAAAACACATTCATACCTCCTAACTTTCAGAGATAAGAAAGGACACTTTAAGACACACCCCTGCCACACCTCTAATCACGCCCCTAGCAGACACACCTAGCCACACCTCTAATCATGCCCCTACCACACACACCTAGCCACACCTCTAATCACGCCCCCACCACACACACCTAGCCACGCATAACACTAAAAATTAATGAAGCGAAAGTTTAGAATCCAAACCACACTGGTCCTCTCTATTATCATTAGGCTTTCTTCATATTAACATTTTAAATTAAGAAAGATACTAATTTAAAAGAAAGAAATAACATTTATAGTATATTATATATAATATATTATGTATATTGTCCTCCCCTACAATCACCTCCTCACACTCACGTATACAAGATTTCGCACATGCTTCACCCCTCCTCTGGAATCATTTGCCACAACACATCCATCACTCCCCAACCTTTGATATCTTTAAACGCTCCCTCAAAACTCACTTTGTCCGTCAAGCATACACTCTACCTTAGGCCAGTTCCCCTTTAGACCTCTGGCCACGTTGTTCTTCCTACCAGATAAGCTAAAACACACTGAATCTACGTATGACTATTGTTTACTACCCCACCTCCTGTTGCCCCTCCAATTCCTTTAGATTGTAAGCTCACAAGGGCAGGGCTCTCATCATTTTGTCTTTTGGATTTCTTTCATGTTTATTCATATTAATTCTGTCACTGTAATTACCAATTCTGTACTTTGTACTGATTCTGTATTATGTACCAACTCTGTATTTTGCATATTGGTGTATACCATTGCCTGTATTATTATGTACCGTTTGTTTCTTACTTTAAAAATCAATAATCATATATAGTAAAACCCCTGCATAGGCAACGCGGGGGGGGGGGGGGGGGATTACAGCTGCCCACAATCCCCCCTCAGACCAGGCCAGTGCAGTGTCTGGGGGCAGGCACAAGTTGAGACACCAGAATATCTGGAGGTATCATGCAGTTCACAGCACTTCTTTCCCTGCTACAGTTGATTTTGGATGGTGCAGCAGCGTGTGTACAGAGCATGGAGCAGCAGCGTATGTACAAAGCATGGAGCAGCAGCGTGTGTACAGAGCATGGACCAGCAGCGTGTGTACAGAGCATGGACCAGCAGCGTGTATACAGAGCATGGAGCAGCAGCGTGTGTACAGAGCATGGAGCAGCAGCGTGTGTACACAGCATGGAGCAGCTCTGGGGAACTTAGAGTCAGGTATGAGCACAGCCCTGTTCCCTGCTCTGTGAATGCTTCACTTTCCCCTTCATTAGCAATGTCGGCTGTCCTCATTATCTGTATCCAACTGCTCCTGATCGATCCTGTTGTTGATTGGGAGCAAATCGGACATTTAGAAAATAATTGTTAGATCCTGTCAGTCGGACGAGAAATTGCATTATGTGTACCCAGCATGATGTCCTATCATACCACCTGTATTGTACGTGGCTGAGGGAGACCTTTCAGGAATCCCCCCTTTGAAAATCCTGGGTTTGCCCCTGCCCTGTATCTCTGCGTCCTGTCCCTGTGTGTGTGTGTGTCCCTGCTTCCAGACATGACAGTTTGCTGTCTGAGAACCTCATTGCATTGTGGGAAATAACAGCTTTTTCCAACTGCCAAGCAAGCAACATCTCCCTGTGTGCATATACTTCAGACAGTGGTGGGAGAAGGGTGAGCAGGAAGCGTCAGTATGCACGTTGCCAGGGTTTAGCGGCCGTGGCCTAGCGCCCATTTTAACGGGCGGGCCTTTTTACTATTAATAATAATAATAATAGTATTAAACACATTTTCAATAGGAAATTACAAACATTCATACAGATTTGTAAATCAGTCCTGAAAAAGGGACAAATGGGGAAGAAAGAGGGATAGATGGATTTGGTTCCCAAAGAGGGGCTGTCCCTCTGAAAAAGGGACAGTTAGGAACAATGCACATGGAAAACAAGTTGGTTTACATGCTGAAACGTAGGCTAACACACCTTTATGTGATGCGCAGTAGGTCTGACTGATCCTGCTGATTTATTCTAGTAAAGACGACTAACACTGAAGTTTTTGAAAGGCCTTGGCAAAGCCTTCTATCTGATCCTCCTAATGCCAAACAGTGACACCGCCGAGGTCAAGTCAACAAATATGTATGTCTTGCCAGTTCAAAATAATAAAATTCCAGCGTGCGCGAGCCTGCTTGTCGAACATATGTTCCAGGCACAGCTTAAGCCCATCTGGCTCCATGTCAAGCATTAACACCAACTGCTGCCTTACAGTACCTGACAGCAGCAAAGCTTTATTCCCCTGGTGTTTGGGGACAAATGGAGAAATATTATTGAAATGATTATCTGCATCAAGACTCAGATTTGGTTTGACATTTAGCTGGCTGGGTTTAATCCAGAGGCTTGTCGCAATGAATGAAGAGAGAGAGAGGGCTTCTTTAAGAAGAAGCCATGGAGATTGTGTATGATTAATGAGAGGAAAAAGGCTGGGTGGGCCGCCCCACCTCCGCCCCGGACCCCGGTGCCAAGGACTGCATATGAAATGATGCTTTCAAAAATCCAGACAAGATGACAAGATTCACCTTCTCAGACGACTGGGCTGCTTGCTAACCTGATGTATAGAAGCCCTGGTATTACACTCGTGTTACCAGCATTCCCTACATTTCTCAGGTGGCCTAGTAAAGTCTGAGGATCTGCTTAATATCACTTTCATATACAGAGTTTCCAATACGCGTTTTGACAGTTTCCTAAAGCACGTTTCTAGGCAGCAGTTTCAAAAAGGCTTTATGTAGGAGGTTCAATAGCCTCTCATAGATCTACTCTGTTTTGTTGTATTTTTTCTCCGTAAAATAAATGAAAAAAGTATTTCTCTTACTTAGGGCCCTTTTACACTTAATGCGTTGGTATGCGTTAGTACGCATCGGTATGTGATTTGTCATAGCGGTGCATTGAGAAAAAGAATTCAGTTACAATGCGTTTAGTGGGAACTGAGCCATAGGAAAACATGGACATTACTTTGAAAATCAGTTTTCTATCCACTGGTGTAACAATAGGGGATGCAACCCCTGCCCCCACATGGGGGGCCCGGGACCCCCCCCGGAGCCGTTTTGGGGGGATGGAGGGGTCGCAGCATGAGGGGAAAGCCATGCCCACAGCCCCCCCCCCCCTCACTTCGGGGCTCTCCCCTCTGCACTCCCCTCCAGCTTAATGAGTGTCCCGGCAGCGGCAGGCAAAGGCTGATACATACCTTCCGTCTTCTGTGCGCTCCAGCGTGCGTTCTTCACTCTAGTCTCTGACGCGACTTCCTGTTTTCCTGTTTATTCCTGTATATAGTTACGCCCCTGTTTCTATCAGTTATAGCTGAGAGCCACTCATTAAGTGTAAAAGGGGCCTTATTCTTGTACTTTCTTTTGTGGAAAATCCATATTGATGCTGAGCAATTTTAAAACCGAGTAGGGATGGGTCCTGCCTCCTCAGTGCTCTTAAAGTGTACCTGTGACTTGCTTCACAGTGAGCTGATCAGCATCACAGAAAGGAGATGTTAAGGTGGCCATACATCACTCAATGTATAGCCAGATCAACCGTCAGACAGATCCCTCTCTGACTCAATCATATGTTCCCCCTTCCCATATGTAGTGTTGAAAGTTCACCTGTCCACCGGCATAAATTTTGGCCAATTTTGGTTTCCGGCATCACAGCGATTGACCACAGGCGCAATAAAATCGGATCAGATCCAAAGGTCGATCGGCCTGCAAAATCAAATAATGTTTGGTCACCGTAACAATTTTTCTTACAAAATGTACTTCTTATAGGACAAGGCTCCTTTTCACAATTAGGTGATTTGCTGTATTATTGGATACCCACATCTTGATTTTGTATTCAGTTTTTACATATTTTTTTTGTACAAACACCACATATATAGTAAAGGTGTATGTTGCCATATGTCACCATTCAGAAGTGGGGTCCATCTGAAAATGGCGCCTGAGAATAATGGCGCACGGTGTTGCTGCTAATCCGGTTTTACGCTTTTCGCTATTTAACGTTAAAGCCTTATCGCTACTTAACGTTAAAGCCGTATTGTTATTTAGCGTTAACGCACAGAACACTCTCTGTACCTATCCCTAACCCTAAGACCCCCCTGGTGGTGCCTAACCCTAACCACCCCCCTGGTGGTGCCTAACCCTAACCAGCCCCTGGTGGTGCCTAACCCTAACCAGCCCCTGGTGGTGCCTAACCCTAACCACCCCCCTGGTGGTGTCTAACCCTAACCAGCCCCTGGTGGTGCCTAACCCTAACCACCCCCCTGGTGGTGCCTAACCCTAACCACCCCCCTGGTGGTGCCTAACCCTAACCACCCCCCTGGTGGTGCCTAACCCTAACCAGCCCCTGGTGGTGCCCAACCCTAACCGCTCCCCTGGTGGTGCCTAACTCTAACCTTGACAGTGTTACATTAAATCCATTCACTGTTTTGCAGTTAACCACTTGCCGACCAGGGGTGATTTGCCTGATCTGTGCTGCGTGGGCTCTCCAGCTCGCAGCACAGATCAGTATTATGCCAGGGCGATCAGACTTCCCCCCTTTTTTCCCCACTAGGGGGATGTCCTGCCGGGGGGGTCTGATCGCCGCCAGCCATCTGCGTTTTGCGGGGGGGGCTCCTCAAAGCCCCCCTCCGCAGCCATTTTTGCCCTCTGCCTCCTTACCTCCCTCCCTCCCTCTCTCCGTAATGCGCAGGACGGAGTTCCGTCCTGCGCATTGAAGGATAGGCTTCCGCCTATCAGATGCCGGCAATCCCCGGCCAATCAGAGGCGTATGATGTAAACAGCGGGGATTTCTTCCCCGCGTGTTTACATTGTGCCGGCGAGCCGCGATCGGCGGCTCTCCGGCTGTTCACGGAGACACCCTCCGTGAACTGACATGGAAAGGCCGCTCGATTGAGCGGCCGTTTCCATGGTAACCCGCAGACGACCAGTTTACGCCGATCGGCGTTAGCTGGTCGTCAAGAGGTTAAATAACTTCTGCAGTTTGGCTTATGTAGGGCGCTATTGATAAATAGCGGTACTGTGCACAATAACGTCTGCTGTTTGCCATATGAACGGCGCTATTGATAAATAACATTACTGTGTGCCGTTTTTCTTCTTTTTTCCCTGTGCGCCATTGTTATGCAGTACTAACGATAAATAGCGATAAGCATATCTTTTTAATTCGGCGCCATTTTTATGCATAGGAGCTGTGCGCCATTATTCCCTGATCCGTCAGAAGTGACCCAGGCTGAGACAAGTGCCACAACCCTGCCTGCCCCCATATTTGCATTTAACACACTAATCAGTCCACAGCACAAGGATCCTTCCCTCCTATATGAAAATATCAAGGGGTTTTTGACAACTCAATTTACAATGACAGACACCACAGAATCATGGGAAAGCCTTAATCTCCATAAATTAGAATGGATACGATCCCTGCCTTCAAAACTCCATATGGTCTGTATAAACTTAGCACATGCGTGCTGGCATAATTTGGTGACAAGAGGAAGAAAAAGTTTCATACAGATCCTTCCTGGTACGCCGCCTCAATGTAATTACAAAGCCGCTGGAATGCAATGATGTGTCAGCTTGTTAATTTGTACAGAGCCATAATAATCCAACATGCATACAGACTGTTTTAAATTGTTTGATCCTCATCAGTGCATGGCATGGATTAATTTGGCTGTGTGGAGTAGGGCTTGTAACACAGAAATACAGACTAACCAGCAAGCTCATGGTGAACCAGAACTCATTGGAGTGTGTGAGGAGCTACAATGGTCCTAAAAACCCCCTTACTAAAATACTAAGGATAACAAAAGTTTTCTTTCTTAAAACAGAAAAAATTTGCGATAATTCAGGTTGGAGTGAGCTTGAGATGTATCCCAGTGCATTCACTGCTGAATATATGCAAATTAACCATTGTATTGTATTAACCATCGTTGCATATATTCAGCAATAGAGATGTCGCGAACCTCCGATTTGTGAACCGCAATAGACTTCAATGGGGAGGCGAACTTGGAAAACTAGAAACACTTATGCTGGCCAGAAAAGTGGTGGAAAACATGTTTCAAGGGGTCTAACACCTGGACTCCCAGTTGGCGGAGTGGGATACATGCCAAAAGTCCCGGGGAAGAATCTGGATTTGACGCAAAGCAGCGTTTTAAGGGCAGAAATCACATTGAATGCTAAATTGCAGGCCTAAAGTGCTTTCAAACATCTTGCATGTGTATACATCAATCAGGGAGTGTAATTAGTGTACTGCTTCACACTGACACACTAAACTCACTGTGTAATGCACTGCAAACAGCTGTTTGTGTAGTGAAGGCTGTGCTGGACTGGTGCGCAGTGCGCACCATGGTGAGATTGCTCTTCCTCACTCAGTGATGTCTGGTTAGGTAATGTCTGTCTGCCTCATCAACTTTCGATGTTTCTTTCTCTACCATTGTTAAAGCTTACATCTATATTTTTTTTACATTACATTTTTTACTTGCTGTTCAGTACCTGCAACGAGAATCAATTATGGAGGGCAAGTCTGCCATTGTGACCAAGGGTAATGGCCGGGGAATCCTTCCTGGTGTGATTCCGGTCCGGAGTTGTAGCCCAACAGACGGCTACCACCACACATCCAGGCAAGGAGGGCAGCAGGCATGGCATGCCCGCCCCGGGGTAGTGATCAAAAATAACAATACAGGACTCAGGAGGACTTTTGAGGCCCTAATGTAATGAATCAACTTTAAATCCTTTAACGGGAATCCGTTATGGAGGGCAAGGCTGATGGTGCCTTCACCAGGTTGGTTTCCAGCGAGAATCTGTTATGGAGGTCAAGTCTGCCATTGTGACCACTGGCCATGGGTAATGGCCGGGGAATCCCTCCTGGTGTGATTCCGGTCCGGAGTTGTAGCCTAACAGATGGCTACCACCACACATCCAGGCAAGGAGGGCAGCAGGCATGGCATGCTCGCCTCGAGGTAGTGACCAAAAATAACAATACAGGACTCAGGAGGACTTTTGAGGCCCTAATGTAATGAATCAACTTTAAATCCTTTAACGGGAATCCGTTATGGAGGGCAAGTCTGATGGTGCCTTCACTGCGATTCACCAGGTTGGTCTCCGGCGAGAAACTGTTATGGAGGTCAAGTCTGCCATTGTGACCACTGACCAAGGGTAATGGCCAGGGAATCGTTGCTGGTGTGATTCCGGTCTGGAGTTGTAGCCTAACAAACGGCTACCACCACACATCCAGGCAAGGAGGGCAGCAGGCATGCCCGCCCCGAGGTAGTGACCAAAAATAACAATACAGGACTCAGGAGCAGGGGCGTAGGAATAGACCCTGCAGCCCCTGCAGTTGCAGGGGGGCCCCTAGCAAGTCAGGGGCCCGGAGGAGGAAAGGCTGTCACCACCGGCGTACCTACCGGGGATGCGACTCTCTCAGCCGCAGGGGGGCCCGGCCGCCCGGGGCTGCTCTGGGGCCCGCTCACTGTCCGTGGGGGGAGCGCTGCTCTGGACCCCCCAGCAAGGTGCTCAACTGGCCGCAGCGTCTAATAGACGCTGCGCCAGTTCATTCCCCGCAGCCCCGCTTCAGCAGCCTGCATAGTCTCCGGCAGGCAGAGCAGGGCTACGGCAAGATGGCCGCCGAAGAAGCCCTACACTGGAGACTTTGTGTCTCTAGTACAGGGCTTCGGCAGCCATCTTGCCGTAGCCCTGCACTCTGCCTGTCAGCGCGGGAGATGTGCTGCAGGAGGACTCGGGGAGCTGCGAGCCAGATGCCGGGAGAGGAGAAGACTTCTGTCAGGTAAGTGAATGGTTTTTTTTTCACAGGTGCATTTTTTTTCTAGTGTCTGCTGCCTACATTGTGATTTTCTGGTGTCTGCTGCCCACATTGCGATTTTCTGGTGTCTGCTGCCCACATTACGATTTTCTGGTCACTGCTGCCCACATTGCGATTTTCTGGTCACTGCTGCCCACATTGCGATTTTCTGGTGTCTGCTGCCCACATTACGATTTTCAGGTGTCTGCTGCCCACATTACGATTTTCAGGTGTCTGCTGCCCACATTACGATTTTCAGGTGTCTGCTGCCCACATTACGATTTTCTGGTCACTGCTGCCCACATTGCGATTTTCTGGTCACTGCTGCCCACATTGCGATTTTCTGGTGTCTGCTGCCCACATTATGATTTTCTGGTGTCTGCTGCCCACATTGCGATTTTCTGGTGTCTGCTGCCCACATTATGATTTTCAGGTGTCTGCTGCCCACATTACGATTTTCAGGTGTCTGCTGCCCACATTACGATTTTCAGGTGTCTGCTGCCCACAAAATGATTTTCTGGTGTCTGCTGCCCACATTGCGATTTTCTGGTGTCTGCTGCCCACATTACGATTTTCAGGTGTCTGCTGCCCACATTATGATTTTCTGGTGTCTGCTGCCCACATTGCGATTTTCAGGTGTCTGCTGCCCACATTACGATTTTCAGGTGTCTGCTGCCCACATTGCGATTTTCAGGTGTCTGCTGCCCACATTGCGATTTTCAGGTGTCTGCTGCCCACATTACGATTTTCTGGTCACTGCTGCCCACATTGCGATTTTCTGGTCACTGCTGCCCACATTGCGATTTTCAGGTGTCTGCTGCCCTCATTACGATTTTCAGGTGTCTGCTGCCCACATTACGATTTTCAGGTGTCTGCTGCCCACATTACGATTTTCTGGTGTCTGCTGCCCACATTACGATTTTCTGGTGTATGCTGCCCACATTAGGATTTTCTGGTGACTGCTGCCCACATTGCGATTTTCTGGTGACTGCTGCCCACATTGCGATTTTCTGGTGACTGCTGTCCACATTAGGATTTTCTGGTGTCTGCTGCCCACATTACGACTTTCTGGTGTCTGCTGCCCACATTACGACATTCTGGTGACTGACTGCTGCCCACATTAGGATTTTCTGGTGACTGCTGCCCACATTAGGATTTTCTGGTGACTGCTGCCCACATTAGGATTTTCTGGTGACTGCTGCCCACATTACGATATTCTGGTGACTGCTGCCCACATTAGGATTTTCTGGTGACTGATGCCCACATTGCAATTTTCTGGTGACTGCTGCCCACATGGCGATTTTCTGGTGACTGCTGCCCACATTGCGATTTTCTGGCCCACATTACGGTTTTCTGGTAAACACTGCCCACGTTACGATTGTCTGGTGAATGCTGTCCACGTTACGATTTTCTGGTGAACGCTGCCCACATTACGATTTTCTGGCCCACATTACGATTTTCTGGTGAACACTGCCCAAGTTATGATTGTCTGGTGAATGCTGTCCATGTTACAATTTTCTGGTGAACTCTGCCCACATTACGATTTTCTGTCCCACATTACGATATTCTGGTGAACGCTGCCCACATTACGATTGTCTGGTGAATGCTGCCCACGTTACAATTTTCTGGTGACTGCTGCTCACGTTACTATTTTCTGGTGACTGGTGCCCACATTACGATTTTCTGGTGAACTCTGCCCACATTACGATTTTCTGGCCCACATTACGATTGTCTGGTAAAATGCTGCCCACTTTACAATTAATTTACAGTGAAACGCTGCCCCATTACGATTATTTGGCACCTATGGGGGGGCCCCATCCAAATATTCGCAGGGGGGCCCAGTGATTTCTAGTTACGCCCCTGCTCAGGAGGACTTTTGAGGCCCTAATGTAACGAATAAACTTTAAATCCTTTAACGAGAATGCAGTGAAAGGTATGCAGTGACTGCAAACAGCCGTTTGTGTAGTGACGGCCATGCTGGACTGGTGCGCACCATGACGAGAGTGCAGGTGATGGTGGCTTTACAGCCCATATGGTTGCACGGCTGATGTAGCTGAATGACAGAACAGTGACTGTCCAGCTGATCAAATTTGGTCTGAACACAATGAAGCAATGACCTTATTATCTTTGGTGTGTCACCCCCACCCGAGACACTCATATAGCCGGCGGTCATTGCTTCATTGTGATATGCAAGCCCCTTCACCGCGGCAAGGTAATGATCATGAAGGGGGATGGGCACATGGACATGCTTTTTTTTGTTGTTGTTGCAGCCGCCCGCAGTGCAGCCAGAAAAATTAGGCAGGCATGTACACGCACTAGAAAAATTAGTATAGCGGCCGCTGCTAGCAGCGGCCTTAAAAATTCTGGAATCCGTCTAGAGTCCTGGACCCTGTTGGTGGTGGCGGAGAAGGCAGTGAAGAGGCCTGCAGGCAGAGATGCTGTGTGTGGGGACTGGCTTAGTCTTTGGTCGTGCAGTAGCCCTCCGGGATCCATGCCTCATTCATTTTGATAAAGGTGAGGTACTGAACACTTTCGTGACTTAGGCGACTTCTCTTCTCAGTGACAATGCCTCCAGCTGCACTGAAGGTCCTTTCTGACAGGACGCTTGGGGCAGGGCAAGAGAGAAGTTGGATGGCAAATTGGGACAGCTCTGGCCACAGGTCAAGCCTGCGCAACCAGTAGACCAAGGGTTCATCGTCGCTGCTCGCAGTGTCTGCATCCACAGTTAAGGCCATGTAGTCGGTTACCTGCCGGTCCAGGCATTGGTGGAGGGTGGATCCGGAAGGGCTACGGCGAGGCGTTGAACTAAAGAATGTCTGCATGTCCGACATCACCCTGAGCTCGCTGGAGCGTCCAGTCCTTGCCTGCATGGACTTGGGAGGAGGAGGATTACTGCCAGTGGAACCTTTATTGGGTTGTACTGTCACATCACCCTTAAACGCATTGTAAAGCATCATTGCCAGCTTGTTCTGCAAGTGCTGCATCCTTTCCGCCTTCTGTTGAGTTGGTAACAGGTCCGCCACTTTGTCCCTGTACCGAGGGTCTAGTAGCGTGGCCACCCAGTACAGGTCATTCCCCTTGAGTTTTTTGATACGGGGGTTCCTCAATAGGCTGGACAACATGAAAGAGGCCATCTGCACAAACTCGGATCCAGACGTACTCTCCATCTCCCCTTGCTCTTCCTGAGTGACGTCACGCAAGTCCTCTTCCTCCCCCCAGCCACGAACAATACCACGGAAACGTGGAGCAGCACAAGCCCCCTGTGACGGCTGCTGCGGTTGTTCTTCTGCCGCCGCCTCTTCCTCCTCGACAGAAACACCTTCCTCATCCTCATCCGAGTCTGACTCCTCTCCTTCCCCACACGACTCCTCTTCTTCCTCCTCCTCCCCCCTCTGTGCTGGCGCACAGTTCGGATGAAATTTGCTCCCACGACTCCTTCTGCCGTAACTGTTCTTCTTCCCGCTCCTCCACAGCTTGATCCACCACTCTACGCACGGCACTCTCCAGGAAGTAACCGTAGGGGATCAAGTGGCTAAAGATGCCTTCAGCGCGACTCACCAGGTTGGTCACCTCTTCAAACGGCTGCATGATCCTGCATGCATTTCGCATCAGTGTCCAGTTCGTTGGCCAGAACATGCCCATCTTCCCAGATTGTGTCCTTCTACTGTAATTGTACAGGTACTGGGTGACAGCTTTCTCCTGGTCTAGCAGGCGAGAGAACATGAGCAGGGTGGAATTCCAGCAAGTCGGGCTATCGCAAATGAGGCGTCTCACCGGCAAGTTGTTTCTCCGCTGAATGTCCGCAAAGCATGCTATGGCCGTGAAAGACCACCTGAAATGCCCACACAACTTCCTGGCCTGCTTCAGGACGTCCTCTAAGCCTGGGTACTTTGACACAAATCTTTGCACGACCAGATTCAGCACATGTGCCATGCAGGGTACATGTGTCAGCTTTCCCAAATTCAAAGCGGAAAGGAGATTGCTGCCGTTGTCACACACCACGTTGCCGATCTCCAGCTGGTGCGGGGTCAGCCATTGCTCCACCTCTTTGTTAAGAGCAGCCAGGAGAGCTGGTCCAGTGTGACTCTCCGCTTTGAGGCAAGACATGTCTAAAATGGCGTGACACCGTTGTACCTGGCATGCAGCGTAGGTTCTGGGGACATGGGGCTGTGTAGCTGGAGAGGAGGAGATGGCAGCACCACTAGAGTTGAACTGCCACTCAGCCAAGGAGGAGGAGGAGGAAGATGACAGCGAAGAGGATGTAGCAGGAGGAGAAGGAGAGAAGGTGGCAGGAGGCCTGCCTGCAAGACATGGAGGTGTCACAAGTTGGTCCGCTGCGCAGCCACGTACTTCCTGCTTGCCATCGGTCACCAGGTTGACCCAATGGGCTGTGTACGTAATGTAGCAGCCCTGCCCGTACTTGGCAGACCAGGCATCCGTAGTCAGGTGGACCCTTGACCCAACGTTCTTCGCAAGAGATGACACCACTTGCCTCTCAACTGCATGGTACAGTTTGGGTATGGCCTTTTGTGAAAAATAATTGCGGCCTGGTATTTTCCACTGCGGTGTCCCAATGGCTACAAATTTACCGAAAGCCTCTGACTCCACCAGCTTGTATGGTAATAGCTGGCGAGCTAATAGTTCCGCCACGCCAGCTGTCAGACGCTGGGCAAGAGGGTGACTGGCAGAAATTGGCTTCTTCCGCTCAAAGACTTCCTTCATGGACACCTGGCTACTGTTGTGGGCAGAGGAGCAGGAACCGCTCAAGGGCAGAGGCGGTGTGGAGGAGGGTGGCTGTGAAGGTACAAGGGAGAAAGCGGCTGAAGATGATGCACCTGAAGAAGGAAGAGGAGAAGGAGGGTGGCTTGTCTTTTAGGTGCTGCTTTTCCTCAGGTGTTCTTCCCATTGCGGTTTGTGCCTTTTCTTCAGGTGCCTTCGTAAGGCACTTGTCCCTACGTGAGTGTTGGCCTTTCCATGGCTCAATTTGTGGAGGCAGAGAGAACAGATGGCTTTGCTCCGATCTGAGGTACACACGTTAAAAAAATTCCAAACCGCTGAGCCCCCCTGGGGTGATGGCACTATGGTGGCATCAGCAGCTGACGTTGAGGGGCATGTTGGCTGGCTGTCCATAGCTGGTGATACATGCCGCTGGACACTGCCCCCAGCTGTTTCTGATTTTTTCATGGACTCGTCTCCTCCTACTCCTCTCTGGCTCCCCCTCTGAACTGTCCCCCTGGTCATCTCCTCTATTGGGAACATACATGGCATCCGTATAATCGTCGTCATAATCCTCCTACCCAGCTTTGCTTTCCTCAGACACCTCCACAACTGCACCAACATCTGGTGCTTCATCATCCCCCTCCTCACACGTTACGTCCATACTATCGCCACCTAACTCAGATGTATGAGGTGTTGTAACTTGCTTAGCGCCTTCATCTTGTTGTAGCAATATTGGCTGTGAATCAGTGATTTCCACACCAAATAACTCCTGCAAAGTGTCAAATGCAGCGGATGTGGTGCTTGTAGTTGCGCTGGTGGCTGCGGGAGATGAGGTGTTCTGTGTTAAATAGTCAAGCATGGCCTGACAATTTTGGGAAGTGATGGCACGTGCCTTCTTCTGAGCACTGTACTTTGGCACAGGTCCGCACGAAATCACATCAACACCACCTCGCACAGACCTGCCGGTGCCAGGTGGCCTTCCTCTGGTTCTGCCTCTACCTCTTCCTCTACCCGGTTTGTCCATTTTGTCCATCTCGGGGGGATGCTAGGTAGATGCTGTGAGGTGGGTGCACTGAACACAAAGGTAGTTAGATGCAGTGAGGTGGGTTCACTGAACACAAAGGTAGTTAGATGCAGTGAGGTGGGTTCACTCAACACAATAGGTAGTTAGATGCAGTGAGGTGGGTTCACTCAACACAACAGCTAGGTATATGCAGTGAGGTGGGTTCACTCAGCACAATAGGTAGTTAGATGCAGTGAGGTGGGTTCACTGAACACTAAAGGTAGGTATATGCAGTGAGGTGGGCTCACTCAACACAACAGCTAGGTATATGCAGTGAGGTGGGTTCACTCAACACAATAGGTAGTTAGATGCAGTGAGGTGGGTTCACTGAACACTAAAGGTAGTTGTGTTGAGTGAACCCACCTCACTGCATCTAACTACCTTTAGTGTTCAGTGAACCCACCTCACTGCATCTAACTACCTATTGTGTTGACTGAACCCACCTCACTGCATACACCTAGCTGTTGTGTTGAGTGAGCCCACCTCACTGCATCTAACTACCTTTAGTGTTCAGTGAACCCACCTCACTGCATCTAATAGGTAGTTAGATGCAGTGAGGTGGGTTCACTCAACACAAAGGTAGTTAGATGCAGTGAGGTGGGTTCACTCAACACAACAGCTAGGTATATGCAGTGAGGTGGGTTCACTCAACACAATAGGTAGTTAGATGCAGTGAGGTGGGTTCACTGAACACTAAAGGTAGTTAGATGCATTGAGTTGGGTTCACTAAACACAAAGGTAGTTTGATGCAGTGAGGTGGGTTCACTCAACACAACAGCTAGCTATATGCAGTGAGGCGGGTTCACTGAACACTAAAGGTAGTTGTGCTCAGTGAACCCACCTCACTGCATCTAACTACCTTTAGTGTTCAGTGAACCCACCTCACTGCATCTAACTACCTATTGTGTTGAGTGAACCCACCTCACTGCGTATACCTAGCAGTTGTGTTGAGTGAACCCACCTCACTGTATCTAACTACCTTTAGTGTTCAGTGAATCCACCTCACTGCATCTAATAGGTAGTTAGATGCAGTGAGGTGGGTTCACTCAACACAAAGGTAGTTAGATGCAGTGAGGTGGGTTCACTCAACACAATAGGTAGTTAGATGCAGTGAGGTGGGTTCACTCAACACAACAGCTAGCTATGTGCAGTGAGGTGGTTTCACTCAACACAATAGGTAGTTAGATGCAGTGAGGTGGGTTCACTCAACACAACAGCTAGCTAGATGCAGTGAGGTGGGTTCACTGAACACAAAGGTAGTTAGATGCAGTGAGGTGGGTTCACTCAACACAACAGCTAGGTATATGCAGTGAGGTGCATTCACTGAACACAAAGGTAGTTAGATGCAGTGAGGTGGGTTCACTCAACACAACAGCTAGCTATATGCAGTGAGGTGGGTTCACTGAACACCAAAGGTAGTTAGATGCAGTGAGGTGGGTTCACTCAACACAATAGGTAGTTAGATGCAGTGAGGTGGGTTCACTCAACACAAAGGTAGTTTGATGCAGTGAGGTGGGTTCACTCAACACAATAGGTAGTTAGATGCAGTGAGGTGGGTTCACACAACACAACAGCTAGCTATGTGCAGTGAGGTGAGTTTACTCAACACAACAGCTAGGTATATGCAGTGAGGTGGGTTCACTCAACACAACAGCTAGCTATATGCAGTGAGGTGGGTTCACTGAACACCAAAGGTAGTTAGATGCAGTGAGGTGGGTTCACTCCACACAACAGCTAGGTATATGCAGTGAGGTGGGTTCACTCAACACAATAGGTAGTTAGATGCAGTGAGGTGGGTTCGCTCAACACAAAGGTAGTTAGATGCAGTGAGGTGGGTTCACTCAACACAATAGGTAGTTAGATGCAGTGAGGTGGGTTCACTCAACACAACAGCTAGCTAGATGCAGTGAGGTGGGTTCACTGAACACAAAGGTAGTTAGATGCAGTGAGGTGGGTTCACTCAACACAACAGCTAGGTATATGCAGTGAGGTGCGTTCACTGAACACAAAGGTAGTTAGATGCAGTGAGGTGGGTTCACTCAACACAACAGCTAGCTATATGCAGTGAGGTGGGTTCACTGAACACCAAAGGTAGTTAGATGCAGTGAGGTGGGTTCACTCAACACAATAGGTAGTTAGATGCAGTGAGGTGGGTTCACTCAACAACAGCTAGGTATATGCAGTGAGGTGGGTTCACTCAACACAATAGGTAGTTAGATGCAGTGAGGTGGGTTCACTCAACAACAGCTAGCTATATGCAGTGAGGTGGGTTCACTCAACACAACAGCTAGGCATATGCAGTGAGGTGGGTTCACTGAACACTAAAGGTAGTTAGATGCAGCGAGGTGGGTTCACTCAACACAACAGCTAGGTATATGCAGTGAGGTGGGTTCACTCAACACAACAGCTAGCTATATGCAGTGAGGTGGGTTCACTGAACACTAAAGGTAGTTAGATGCAGCGAGGTGGGTTCACTCAACACAACAGCTAGGTATATGCAGTGAGGTGGGTTCACTCAACACAGTTAGATGCAGTGAGGTGGGTTCACTCAACAGTCAACACAAAGGTAGGTATATGCAGTAATGAGGTGGGTTAACTAAACACAACAGGTACTAGTAGGTATATGCAGTACTGGGTAGTACAATGTGCAGCTCCCTGTCACACACACAGGTAGTCACTGAATGTGCTGCTGGGCTGCTGGCAGTGGCACACACACAGTATGAATTAGCAATGCTGTCTATGCAAGACAAGTGTCAGTTTGACGCACAGAAAAAAAATGATCACAAGAACAGGATTAGCTCTGAAAAGAGCTGTTGAATGAGGGGTGCTATTAAAGCAATAAGATTCAGCCAGGAGCAAGCTAACAAGCCAAGAGCCTAACTAATCTTTCCCTAGGAGAAAAAATCTGCAGCAGCTTGCCCTAGTCTGTCTATTTGCAGGCATACGAGTGAGTGTAATGGCCGGCGGAGCCTGCCTTATATAAGGGGGGGTGGGGCTCCAGGGCTGAGTATAGCCGGATTGGCTACAATGTGCCTGCTGACTGTGATGTAGAGGGTCAAAGTTGACCCTCATAGAGCATTATGGGGCGAATCGAACTTCTGGGAAAGTTCGCCTTCACCTGAGAAGGCGAACCACCCGTTGTTTGCCTGAAACCGTTCGCCGACGCCCTGTAACCGTTCGGTACATCTCTATTCAGCAGTGATGCACTGAGAGACATCTCAAGCTTACTCTAACCTGAATTATCATCAATTATTTCTGTTTTAAGAAAGAAAACTTTTGTTATCCTTAATATTTTAGTAAGGAGGCTTTTAGGACCATTGTAGCCCCTCACACACTCCAATGAGTTCTGGTTCACCATGAGCTTGCTGGTTAGTCTGTAATTACAAAGCAAAAGCAAAAAGAGGTAGTGCCACACAGGCTATATACACAAGCCACTAACAGTGTCAGATGTGTAGTGATTATAATAAATAGTCTCTCCATCAAACAACATAGGAAAGTCTCTTAAAGGTCTTCCATAATCATCTTCAATAAATCTCTCTCTCATATAGTTTCACAGATAGAATAGTCACCACCACACCCGTAGTACAGGACTCACCATCCACTCAGACCCACTGGGGGGTCATATGTAGCCTTGGGCCAGTTCTCGAGTTACCTCCAACCTCCCTGGCAAACTCTTTGTTCCTCCATTGAAGACTAATCACTTGGCCATACTCACCATAGGCAGTCTTTCCTGACCTAGTGTAAAACTGTATAACATTTATTAATTATAAAAACATATTGCACTCACATTTCGCAGAGTTGATAAATCAGGAAAGACTTTTTTTTTTGGGACGTGCTCTCCCCCATTTCGTTGGCCTTGCGTTGACTGAATTTTGTAGTCACCCAGTGGATCTCCGCCGTTGTGCGCACCTCCAACAGCTCCAACTCACGTTGGACACCAGCCACTTGCAAGCCGCCGCATACAGGTCTTTCTTCCGTGTCGTGGCTCCGCCCAACATGTTTTGTCACTCCGTGACTCATCAGGGGCACCTCATCAGCAGCAGCTTTACTGGAGTTTAGTGCTTCAGGACCAATAGCCCTTATTCAATTCACTTTTCCACCTAGGTGAAATGTTCACACCTTTTTGATAAAAGGCATTTTGTGCCGCCAACATGCAAGAAAATACTCAGAATAATTTTGAAAGTACTTTTTCACCTACTTTTTGGTACTTTTGCTGAAAAGTTATTTTAAGCAGAATAAGATCAGAAATTATCTCCTAGGAGAAAACTAAGGAGAAAAAAAAGGAATTGAAAAAGGGGGCCAATAGGTAAAGAGAAGGACAGCAGTTGGAAGAATTGAGTTAGTTCCCAGAGATGGATTAAGATGTAATGAGACCTAAGGCAAGGTAGTAGATTTGGGGGCCCCTTATTGGTTAAGCTGAAGTGGAGAGCGGGCAAAGAATGTGACAGATGAGCCCCTTGACATCCAACTAGGCCCCAAGCAACTGCCTAGGTTGCCTGGTGGATGATCCTGCTCTGTAGGTTGCCAAGAGGGTGGCACAGTGGTGTAATGAATAGCACTCTTGCCTTGCAGCACTAAATCCCAGAGTTCAAGTGCTCAGATGGGGCTAGGACACTGTCTGCTAGTTGTAGGCTTTCCCCAGTGTTTCCGTGGCGTACCTCCAGACGCGCTGGCTGCCTGTGACATTACAAAAAGCATACTGAGAAGTATGGATTCCCCGAAATGTGGCCTTACACATACATACACATGCACCAGGATTGCTATTTTTAATTGGCTCATTTCCAAACTGCATGCAGTTTGCAATACATTTGCATGCAAGCTGGAATTAACAACTCATTGACCAACTTAATTTATGAAGCATCACAAGTAAATGTTTGTACATTAATTAGATTCAGCTGCTAATCAGTGACCTGCTGAAAATTTGAGGTCTTTTTGGAAATCGTGGTAGTGACAGATCCGCTTCAAAACTAGTACAGAAATGACAAATGTATATTTGCCTTTTTAAAGAGACTCTGTAACAAAATGTTCAGCCTTATTTCTTTTATCCTATAAGTTCCTATACCTGTTCTAACGTGCTCTGGAATACTGCAGCCTTTTCTAGTTGCACTGTCTCTGTAATATATCTAATCTTCTTTTCTTTGTCAAGCTTTGTCGACCCAGAGAGGAAGGAGCTGCCTCTGCTGTGATAGGGAGAAGTGCAGATAATTCACTATATAATAAAAACTTCTAGTATACCGTAACATGATATATATTATACATATACATATACATACATACATACATACATACATACAGACACACAAACCACTTCTTGTTTGGCGCCCATGTTTTTTGTTTGTAAACACTGCCTAAAACTGGCGATTAAAAGCCAAGATCGCAGCGGAGAGCTGCGGAAATGGCAAAGAGGAATCCAGGAGATCACAGTAACTTGATTGGTATGTTTTTTATTGTACAAATTCGGACAGTACAGATTCTCTTTAAAGCGGTTTTATCTAAAGGGAAACGTTAGTTATTTGTTTATGTTTGTTTATTGAGCAAATTGATTGAGATACTCATCCTCCTTCCAATCAGTTTAAATGTACTGAAGTATTTATCAAAGCTGAGGTGAATCTACTCGTGAGAAGATGACAGCATAACAATTATGCTGAACCAATACAGCAACAAACTATATAGCGAGATAGAGAAGTCCTCTTTACAGATGTGACTGTCCAAGCCTAGCTTTCTTTTTTCATCAGGATTCCAGCCCAATGTAGGTGAATAAGTCTGTCTTTGTACGAGGCTCAAACTAGCTGGACCTACAGGGAGCTCAATTACTACACAGTGTGTAAGGGGCTACAATGGACCACAAAAAAACCCTCTTACTAGAATGTTATGCAGGCCCGGATTTATCTCGCAGGAGCCCATAGGCACAGATGTCCTGGCGCTTTAGACTGCATCCCTTCATGAAACTACAAACCATGCTAAACCACACTGCAAGTGTGCTGGCTTGCCCAGCTGTCACTTCTCCCTTACTTCCCTTGCCCATCATAGGTAGCTACAGGTGTCACTTAGTATTAGGTAGCCAGAAGAACCCTCAATATTCAGTAGCTAGAAGTGTCCCCGACTAAAGGGAGATCTTGTCAGTGGTATGCGGAGAGCTGGGCGAGTAACCTCTCATTTACATTCTCATCAGAACTCTGTATAGGGAAGGAGGGAGAGTGGCGCTCAGGCAGGGGAGAGAGCCACCTTTCCATCGTTAGACACCTGTAGGCACGTGCCTTATGGTAAATCCGGCCCTGATGTTATGCAAAACAAACGTTTGCCTTCTTAAAACAGAAGGTATTTGCAATTATTCAGATTGGAGTGAGCATATGATATCTCCCACAATGCCTCACTGCTGAATATGCAAATCATCCTTTGTTGTCCCTGTAAGCTAGCCACACCTCCAGACTGGCTGGAATGCAAGGATGTGTCAGCTTGTTAATTGTATGGAGCCAAACTAATTGAAAATGCATACAGACTGTTTGGGATTGGCTGATCCTCATCAGTGCATGGCATGAAGGATTATGGCTCCATGAGGTAAGACTTGAAACACCCAGAGTTACAGATTATCCAACAAGCTCGTGGTGAACCAGAACTCCCAGGAGTGTGTAAGCCGCTACAAAGGACCAAAAAGCCCCCTTCCTAAAATGTTACTGAAATGTTATGCAAAACCAAAGTATGCCTTTGTAAAACAGAAGAATTTAAAGCAGTAATTTCCCCAGCAGGTTCTTTGGGATGTTATGGCTGCCAGGCATATGGTTGGCTCAGTCACATAGTGCAGGGACTCAAACACAAAACCACTCCTCATCACAGTTGTGTGTAGGGATGGTTGGAAATGGCTTGAGCCAGGATTTGAACCGTGGTCAAAGTAGCATCCTTAAAGGGAACCTAAACTGAGTAAAATTATTTAAAATAAACACATGAGGTAACTGCAAATGAACATTACATAGTTACCTCGCCTTCAGTTCCTCTCAGAAGCTCACCATTTTCTTCTGACAATGATCCCTTCCAGTTCTGACAACATTTTGTCAGAACTGAAATATATCAGTTGCTGTCAGTTATATATCAGTTGCTGTCAGTTACAGCTGAGAGAAGAACTGTTGTGCCAATGTTTCCCTATGGCTCAAGTGGGCGATATTACAGTTTAACTGTGTGCTGACCAGGAAGTTGTTATGGGGTAATGGCCATTTTCAAAATGGAGGACGGAGAATTCCATTGATCACAGTGGACAAACAGGACACAGGAGAGGAGAAAGAGATTGATGAGTAGACTACGCAGCAGGCGAGTATGACTTGTGTATGGTTATTTTGACTTTTAATTTTCAGTTCAGGTTTTCTTTAAAGGCAACCTAAACTGAGAAGGATCTGGTCTGGATTTTTCCTTTTAAAATAATACCAGTTGCCTGACTCTCCTGCTGATCCTGTGTCTCTAATACTTTTAGCCACAGCCCCTGAACAAGCATGCAGATCAGGTGCTCTGACTAAAGTCAGACTGGATTATCTGCATGCTTGCTTCAGGGTTGCGATTCAGCCACTACTGCAGCCAAAGAGAGCAGCAGGGCTGCCAAGCAACTGGTATTGTTTAAGGGCTGGAACCCACAGGAGCGCTTTTGGCAGCGTTTTGGCAGCGCTGCGATACGCTAGCGTTTTGCCAAAACGCTCAGCTGATGTTAATGGATGGGGCAACTTCCACAGGAGCGTTTGCGTTTCCCAGAAACGCAAACGCAGGACATGCAGCATTTTGGGAGCGTTAGCGCTTCAATGTAAAGTATTGAAACGCTAGCAGAAACGCTCAGCAAAACCTAAACTGAGCGGTTCTGCTAGCGTTTTGCGGTTCAGCACGCTGTAACAAAATGAAAAATAATTCACAGGACCAATCAGGATAAAAACGCAAAACGCAAAACGCTAGGCACCCGCTGGGGAAAAAAATACACTGTTGCAAAACGCGACCGAAAACTCGCATGAATCAGCTTGCAAACCGCTCAGGCAAAACGCTAGCGGTTGCGTTTAGCGTTTGCGGTTTGCAGTGGGTTCCAGGCCTAAAAGGAAACATCCATATGCCTCTCAGTTAAGGTTCCCTTTAAACAGTACTCTATCCAGCTAGCCCCAGTGGCATAAGGTAAAATAGCCACGTACTGTGTACACTGCTAAAAATATATCAACGAGTTCAGTTAAATCTAAGCAACTCTACTAGGTGTAAGTGGAAAAATTTGGTAAACCAGCCTCACAGCATATATATCTAGTCCAGGTTAGCTGGATCATTTAAAGTATCTCCTGGGGGAACCCTGGGCATCTTTATAGATATAGTCATGTTAGATATTCTTCATAGTTACATAGTTACTTGGGTTTAAAAGAGACATACGTCCATCCAGGGGTGTAACTAGAAGTCCCCGGGCCCCCTGCAAGAATTTGAGCGGGCCCCAACACCCCCACCCTGGGGCCCGATCACGGCCGTTTTGGGGGGGCAGGAGGGGTCGCAGCATGAGGGGAGAGCTTTGCACATCAGCAGGGAGGGGGGGCAGTCCCCCCCTCCCTCACCTTGCGCTCCCCTCCTGCATATATCTAAGTGTCAGCAGCAGCGACGACAGCAGCTTTAAATACCTCCATTCCCCACCGAAGGTCTTCGATCTGCAACGGCTTCACATTACTTCCTGTAACAGGAAGTAATGTGAAGCCCTTGCAGATCGGCAACCTCTGTGGTGAAAGGAGGTAATTATAGCTGCTGCCGCCGCTGCTGCTGCTGCTGACACTTAGATATATGCAGGAGGGGAGGGGAGAGCCCAAGGTGATGGGGGGGGGGGGGAACTGTCCCCCCTTCCCGCTGATGTGCAAAGCTCTCCCCTCATGCTGCGACCCCTCCTGCCCCCCCCAAAAAATGGCCATGAGCAGGACCCCTCTGCCCCCCCCCCCCCCCCCGCATGGGCAGGGGCTGCTTTCCCTGTTGTTACGCCAGTGCGTCCATCGAGTTCAACCAGAGAACAAAGTTCAACACCAGCCTGCTCCCTCATATATCCCTGTTGATCCAGAGGAAGGCAAAAAAACCTTACAAGGCATGGTCCAATTAGCCCCCAAAGGGAAAAAATTCCTTCCCGACTCCAGATGGCAATCAGATAAAATCCCTGGATCAACATCATTGGGCATTCCTAGTAATTGTAGCCATGGATGTCTTTCAACGCAAGGAAAGCATCTAAGCACCCTTTAAATGCAGGTATAGAATTTGCCATAACTACTTTCTGTGGCAATCAGGCCCGGCCCGCTCATGAGAGAGTTAAATGGGCAATATTATGCTAGCATCTCGAGTTTTTATTTCCCTTTTAATGCATCCCAAACCTTTGTTAGCTTTAGCTGCAGAGGCTTGGCATTGAGTACGATTATTTAACTTGTTGTCGATAAGTACTCTTAAGTCCTTCTCCAAGTTTAAGGGCCCCAACTGTATCCCATTTATTTTGTATGGTGCTAGACCATTGGTACGACCAAAATGCATGACTTTACATTTTTCAACATTGAATTTCATCTGCCATTTATGTGCCCATATAGCCATCCTATCCAGATCCTGTTGCAGTATGTCCCTATCTTCCTGTGAGTTGATGATTCTGCACAATTTTGTGTCATCTGCAAAAATAGCAACATTGCTTACTACTACATCATCTAGGTCATTCATAAATTGAAGAGCACTAGACCCAGTACAGACCCCTGTGGGATCCCACTGCTTACAGTCACCCATTTTGAGTATGATCCATTGACTACAACTCTTTGTTTTCTGTCCATTAGCCAGTTCCCTATCCATGCACACAGACTATTCCCCAGTCCTTGCATCCTCAACTTTTGCACCAGACTTTTGTGTGGAACAGTGTCGATGGCCTTTGCAAAGTCCAAGTATATCACATCTACAGCATTCCCAATATCCATATTAGCATTCACTACCTCATAAAAGCTGAGCATGTTAGTCAAACAGGACCTGTCTTTAGTAAACCCATGTTGATGCTGAGAAATGAGATTATTTTCTACTATGAAGTCATGTATAGTATCTCTTAGTAACCCTTCAAATAGTTTGCATACAACTGATGTTAAGCTTACAGGTGTATAATTTCCTGGATCTGATTTTTTGCCCTTCTTAAGGGGCCCATACACCTAACGATTTTCCCGCCAAAATACGGCCGTTTCGATCACAGTGATCGAAACGGGCGTGAAATCGCTGCGCACACCACTGACAGAACGATGGATTTCCGTCCGAAATCCATCGTTCCCGTCGACTCCCATCGATCCATCAGTGCAGAAGATTTTTCTCGGGTCAGGAGCGGGTCGGTAGTGCGTCGATAGCGGCGTTTGAATGCCCGACGACTGACGCAATACAGCGGAGATACATTACCTGCTCCACCGGCGCGAGTCCCCGCTGTCACCTCCCGGCTCCCATCTTCTCCCATCACGACATCGGTGTATAACTTCCTGTGTCACTGCAGTAACAGCGGAAGTACAAATAGAGGGCGCTCTATTTGAACTTCCGCTGTCACTGGAGTGACAGAAAGTTATACGCGGATGCCGATGGGAGAAAATGCCGGGACCAGGCGGAGAAGAAGACAGCGGTGGACCAGGGGACTCGCGCCGGCCGGAACAGGTAATGTATGCGGGGGGGATGGGTGGGTCTGCGCAGCAGCGGCAGCTCCACAGATTGTGATCGGTTTCAGGCTGAAATCGATTCTGTTTGCAGTAAGGTGGCCATAAGATCCCTCTTTGATCAGATTCGATCAGAGAGGGATCTATCTTTTGGTCGAATCTGATGGCAAATCGACCAGTGTATGGCCACCTTTAAATAATGGGAAAATGTGAGCTGTATGCAAATCCACTGAGACTCTGCCAGTTGAAAGAGTCACAAAAGATAAGATAAAGGGGTTTATCTATAACTGAACTTAATTCCGTTAGGACCCGAGGATGCATGCCATCCGGGCCAGGTGCCTTGTCTATTTTTAATTTATTTAGTCTTGCCTTCACTTCTTCCTGTGTTAAGTATTTAATATTACAGTTGGAAGATTGAGACTCTTCTGCATCTGTAATTTGCAACAGTGCTGTTTCCCTTGTGAAGACAGAAGCAAAGAAAGCATTTTATAACTCTGCCTTACCTTGGTCATCCACCACCATTGAGTTCCCACCCTCATCCTTTAGGAGTCCAATACAGTCAACCTTTCTTTTTTTTTAGAGTTGATGTACTTGTAAAACTTCTTTGGGTTAGATTTGTTAGAGCCTAGGCTGGGAGATTTTGTTTGTAAAAGTTGCCTTTTCATCAGTTACAGGGAAATCCTGCTTTTGGTAGAATAAAATGGTCTGCAAATTGGAAAGATTCAGAAAAATGTATTTCTGCTTGTGTAACATTTAAAAAAAAAATCAATTTCACAGTGTTTAGAACTGAATCTGGCAAACATGGATTTCAAGACTGTCTGCTAGTCATTGGATTAAATGAGGTGTTAAATAACAATGGCCATGCCCAGTGTACCTAGCAGTGTGAGCCAGTCTAAATTTAGAATAGGGATGAGCCTCCCATTTGAATTTCCACAGATTTCTCCGTTTTTGAACATAAATCAGCTTGCCTACCACTGGGGGTGTATGGGTTAGGCACCACCAGGAAGGTTTTAGGGTTAAGCACCACCAGGGGGGTTTTAGGGTTAGGCACCACCAGGGCAGGTTTTAGGGTTAAGCACCATCAGGGGGGTCTAAGGGTTAGGGATAGGTACAGGGAGGGTTCTGTGTGAGAGTAGTATTAGGTATAGTTGCAATAATATCTGTAATATTTACACATTTTTTACTGTTTGATAGAAGTGTAAATATCGTTTTATTGTTATAGGCGATATGTAAAAAAATAAATCAATAACGTGGCATCATGGTGGCGTAGTGGTTAGCATTCTTCCCTTACAGCGCTGGGTCCCCGGTTTGAATCCCAGCCAGGGCACTATCTGCACAGAGTTTGTATGTTTCCCCCGTGTCTGTGTGGGTTTCCTCTGGGCACTCCAGTTTCCTGCCACATTTCACAAACATACAGGTAAGTTAATTGGCTTAACCACTAAATGGGCCTTATGCTACATACACACTTGAGATAAAAGTCTTTGAAAAAAAAAAGATCACAGACCAATTTTACCCCCTTCCATGTAGTATGAGAGCCATACCTACACAGTCTATTCTATGGAGCTGCACTCCCCATCAGATAAAATCTTTGAAGGATGCTGCACACAAAGATGCCCGTACACACTCAAAAGATCATTATCTGCAAAAGATCTGTTCCTGCAAAAGATCCGTTCCTGCAAAATGCATTCATAGTCTATAATATCTGCAGATCATCATACACACCTTGTCATCTGCATATCATCTGCAGATCAGATCCACCAGGATAGATTTTCAGATCTGCAGATGATTGCCAGATATGCAGATGAAGTCTGTTAAACAAGGTGTGTATGATGATCTGCAGATCTCATAGACTATGAATGCATTTTGCAGGAATGGATCTTTTGCAGGAACAGATCTTTTGCAGATAATGATCTTTTGAGTGTGTACGGGCATCTTTGTGTGCAGCATCTTGCAAAGATTTTATCTGAAGGGGAGCGCAGCTCCATAGCATAGACTGTGAAGGTATGGCTCTCATACTACATGGAAGGGGGTAAAATTGGTCTGTGATCTTGCCTTTTCCAAAGAATTTTATCTCAAGTGTGTATGAAGCATTAGACTACAATACGTACACTACACTATACATACATAAACATATGACTATGGTAGGGGTTAGATTGTGAGCCCCTCTGAGGGACACTCAAGTGACAAGACAATATACTCTGTACAGCGCTGCGGAAGATGTCGGTGCTATATAAATACTAAATAATAATAATGGCACTGTAGAAATACATTTTACAAACCACTCTAGTTTAAAAATAGCTGTTTTTTTTCCTCATCTGGTTGCTTAATTAAATGCCTTTGAAAAAAAAAAACCTCTGCTTAAACCAAAAAATAAATACAAAAATAAAAAAGAAGAAAGGCAAAAAAAAAAAAAAAACCAGATGAAAAATATATGATGACATTGTCATACACCAGGCTATCATTTCTAAACTGCATAAATTCCATGTTTTTACCTATTATGATTCAGACAGGCAAACCGAAACATTTTTTTTTTTTTTAAGAAAATGACCGCGGCGTGATTAATTGCAAGCTTGCAGAATTTGTAGCTCCCAAGTAAATCAGCAGCGGAGAATTGCTAACTCGCTAAAATATAAACTAATTTTAGTCTCTGTATATTAAAATATAATCCATCTTCTTCTTCCATAGGGAAAGCTAATTAGGAATGGTGACTGGCAGTAGGGGTGGAATGGAGAGAACGTGGGGACTAAGTACACTCGTCTAAAGACTGCGCCCAAGAGAAAATAGACAATTTTTTTTTTGCGCAAGGCATTACGCCTGACACCGTGTCCCCGAAAACAAATTTGCCCATTGTCATTTCCTCCAGCCTATAGGTACAGTCATTTCCCCAGCAATTACAATTTCAGCTTTGTTTAAAACATATTTTAATTAAAAAACATTTTGCTGAAGAGTGAAGACCAGACTAATATCTCTACTTTGCTAAAGCACATAAATTAGGATAATGTAGCATCCCATTGGTGAAATATTTATGTTTAATAGTAATTTAAACTGTTGCCTGCAGAGTTTAATTAATACATATGTTAATGAGGGAGCGCAACAATGAGAATATAAAGTTGCATTTGGCTTGTAACCAACATTTTAAATGATAGCAGGGGTGCTTAGCAGCAACTCTGCCTGCACTACAATTCAATATATACTTTGTTCCTGTTGTTTTTTTTTTTTAATATTTATTTTACGGGTAACCTTTCTGTGCTGTGATAGATTTGTTTTATTTAAATTTTGTAGTGGTTTGATCATGTTGATTAAATAGCACTGTACGCATTTGTATTAACCTATTAAATCCCAAGTTTAGGCATAGTTTTTTTTTAACAGAACATTCATTTTAAATTAATTATGCATAAAAATGCCTCCCACTGGAGAGAAGCAGGGGCACTTCTGGAAGCCAACAAGCCACCTCTTATGCTGAATACACATGGTTCGTTCCCGCATTGAATGCGCCGCTCGATTCCCGACGAATCGATTATTCCCGAACATTTCCGAGCACATTTCGATGATTTTTAGGTCGATTGCCATGTAAAGTATGGCAAATCGACCTAACGATCCATCGAAACGCGAATCGGACATGTCGGAAATAAACGAATCGATGGGAAAAGGGAATCGAGCGGCGCATCGACGGGAATCGAGTGCGGGAACGAACCGTGTGTATCCAGCATAACACACGTGGAGGTGCGGCAGCTGTGATGTTGAGCATTCTTACAGTGCTACGCCCAGGGACATATGTCCCCCCTCCTTGGATGTACATCCAATTGGGGAGTCGGTTTTCTGCGTTTAACCATGTGAAATGTTCAAACACTCTACAAAATTTTGCAAAATGATGGCGATTTACCTACTATGGTGCAAAGAAAACTAGAGCAAAACTGGAGCAAGTATCCAGAATAACCAATTAAAAACCTTGTTTATAAAACCTTATAGCTTTTACCAAACATCTGTTCCATTTTTGTCTTTCTTATTTTTGATTAAGCAGCTCCAGTTAGTTCACTGCTTATATACTCAATAATATTTGATTTTTTCTTGAACAAGATCTACACCACTTTTCCCCAGACATCTCCATCTCCAATCACTAATCAAGCAGGAGTGCTTAAAAAATAAATTGGGAATATTTGCATTGATGTGCCCTTTACCGACTGCTACTCCAGAGGAGCTTTCTACATCTTCTGTGTGTGTTTGACTGTCAAAGGGCTGAATAACTCGGAGGAATAAAATAGGAAATATTGTCAAACAACGAATTGTTGTAACTGTCAAACGACCAACCGAGTGGATATACAGGCTGAGATCTGTTCCTGGTCTATTCCTGCCTGTTTATTATCCCTTGTGATACTTTCATATACTCTGCAGTTAGATCATTTGTTGGCCAGTAGAGTTGTGTCCTTTATGTACACAACTCTACTGGCCAACAAATGATCTAACAGCGCCATTTGTGGGAAGCCGTAGCCAGCAATCAATACAAACAGGGATATGAACTTGTCCAGCTGACTAGCATGCTCATTCCTTTGAAACCAATAGGGAAAAGTGAGTGTGGCAATCTCATAATGTATTGGCAATACATTATCAAGCATTTCAAGAAAATTTAAAGGCTCATACACACGTCTAACAAAGCGTGCAACAAAACCAACGACATGACCAAACACATGAAAACTCGTTGACACGACCTGTATTTCCACATGACCAAACCAACTAAATGACCAACTCATTTACATACGGAGCACACAAGCGGAACAATGGACTGCCCTATATGGCTGCATTCAAAACAAGTACAAGTCTTTCAAATGACTTGTGCACATGTGGCCAACTGCACAATATCAGACCAATAACATGCTCAACTATCGTCCAACAGACCAAGTTTGGACAAAAGTTGGGCAAAGTAGTTCCATGTGTGCAGGAGCCATAAAAGGTACCCACATACCTCTTGCTATTGGCTGTCATGGGGGCTGTGTGGACTTCAAGAAATTCCATTAACATTTGTGTGGTCCAAAGTCCCGGAGATCTGATTCCAGCGTGGGCTACATTGTACTTCACTGTTCTATTGTGCATCACAATTGTCTGAAGGCTGGTGAACAGGGAACTTGTAACAGACACCTCTGTTCTAATCAGAAAGTCAATAACATTAAACAATTATAAAATGTATTGAAATTGATCCCTGCTAATACGTATGGCAATCTGCAGATCAAATCGGGCACCTTTATCAATAGAAGAAAAAAAAAGGGGGAAGGGAACGTGGGAAGAAACCAAGAGCCAATATATTGTAGTAATTTTGTGACACAGGGATTAAGGCAACATGAATAATTATACTAAGACTGGTGTGCCACGATAGTAGCAAAACAGTAGGCTGGTGGGGAGAACAAACCCGACCTCACTCAGGATAAAAAGTCATTATAGTAATAATGGACAAAACTACAAAGGGATATACACAAGGTGGTATAATTATGTATGTGATTCAGAGGCCCCAAAGTGAAATAATAGTATTAAAAACAGTTTAGAATTAGAGGAGGGAAAAGGTAAATTTACCTCTTCCTGTGGAAAAATAAACTCAATGGTGAGGTTGAGAACTGTAATTTTATTGATCCAAATGAACAAAACCCTCATAGATTGCAACACGTTTCTTGGGACAAGGTTCCCACTTCTTCAGACATATAAAGAGAAAAAAAAAATCTCCAATGAGCCTAGTGCCTCACTGTCATCTTCCACAGCGCTATCGTGATGTATTTAACTGTCCCTCAGAGGAGCTCACCATCTAATCCATACCACGGTCATAGCCTAATGTCCTTAACAAAGGCTAATTTTAGGAGGAGACAATACACTCATTATGTTTTGGAATAATCTGAGATTACCCTTGTGAAAACTGTTCCAGAGATTGAAGCACATAAAAATTCTCTAGTGCTCCCCTGTTGGTCAATTAACCACTTCACCCCAAAGGCGTTTTTACCCTAATGAACAAGAGCGATTTTCACCTTTCAGTGCTCATCCCTTTCATTTGCCAAAAGCTTAATCACTACTAATCAAAATGAAATTATCTATATCTTGTTTTTTTCACCACCAATTGGGCTTTTTGGGATTGATATTTGTTTTCAGTAATTACTTTATTTTCTATGCATTTTAAAGGGAAAAACAAGGAAAAAATTGAAAAAATACACTATTTCTCCAATTTCATCCCCTATAGTTTTTAATAGAAACACTGGTACTGTACAAAAAACACACACTTTATCTGCCTATTTGTTCTGGTTATCACAAGATTCTAATTATGTCCCCAGTACAAAGTATGGTGACAATATAGTATTTGGAAATAAAAGTGTATTTTTTCTTTGGTGGTTTTATTTTTCATTATCTTCACGTGCATGTGCATGGTAATGCACGTGCATGTGTGGGGCGTGCACGCACACACCGCCAGCAGCACTGTCTGACTTACTTGGGGAGTCGTCTTATACGCAGGAATATACAGTATCTAACATTTTTGGTTGTTGGCAGAGAAGTTATGATTAAGGGTTATTTAAAGTGGTTTAGATCTGTATTATGAAAAGAAGCTTTGAACAGAGGCACCAAAATAAGGTAAAAAACGTTCAAAATCCGTTTAAAAAGGGCGGTAGAGGTTGTTGATTTAAGTTCAACAATAATACCATTTGTTCAAGTACTCCACAATGCAACACGTTTTGCAGGTCTTATCCAGCTTCATCAGGTAATCAAGGGAGCAAAAACTAGTCCAGGTCTGAATCAAAGCCAAGCGCCTCTGGAATTGTGGTGTACTTAAATAAATGGTATTACTGTTGAACTTAAACCAGGGCTGCCCAATACGTCGATCGCGATCTACCGGTAGATCGCGACCGCCTTCTTGGTAGATCGCGGCCTCTTGGCCGCGTCTCTTTAAATTTTGCGGCCAGCAGCATGTTTAGCTGCCGGCCAATAAGAATGCAGGGGAGAAGAGTCAGAAGACGCGGCAAGCAGAGAGGGAGGAGAGAGGCGGCGCGGCCGCTACGTCATGGCTGGGGGTGGCGCCGGGCAGCCTGCAACGTGCGTGCTTGTAACATGCCCGGCGCCGCCCCCAGCCATGACGTAGCGGCTGCGTCGCCTCTCTCCTCGCCGCGTCTTGCCGTCTTCTCCCCGACATTCTTATTGGTGAGGGGTCTGCCTGCCGGAGGTTCCAAGAGTCCAGAGGACCCTGGCTAACCTACGCTGCAGGTACCTATACCTGGCTAAGCTACACTGGGGACCCCTATACCTGGCTAACCTACACTGGGGACCCCTATACCTGGCTAACCTACACTGGGGACCCCTATACCTGGCTAAGCTTACACTGGGGGCCCCTATACCTGGCTAACCTACACTGGGGGCCCCTATACCTGGCTAACCTACACTGGGGGCCCCTATACCTGGCTAACCTACACTGAGGGCCCATATACCTGGCTAACCTACACTGAGGGCCCATATACCTGGCTAACCTATACTGAGGGTCCATATACCAGGCTAACCTATACTGAGGGCCCATATACCAGGCTAACCTATACTGAGGGCACGTAACCTATGCTGCAGGCACATACACCTGGCTAACCTACGCCGGAGGGAGGGGGGCGCGTTCTTAGCATTTGGGTCGTTGGTAGATCTCCTGGCCTCTGCAAATTTCAAAGTAGCTCGCGAGCCGAAAAAGTGTGGGCACCCCTGACTTAAACTAACACAGTCTGTGTTTATTTGCTGGGGAGGTAAGCCCACCACTACTGCCCTTTTTAAATGGATTTTAAATGTTTTTACCCTATTTTGGCACCTCTGTTCAAAGCTTCTTTTCATATTGCAAAGTCCACCTTTGGTGGAGGGGTGTAACCTCTTGTTTCCTGTCTACAGAGAGTGACTTTATAACCTGAGTAGGGTCAGGTCATAATCTCCCCACCTGCCTATACAGATGTTGCCTTTTGTGGTAACCCACATTTGTGAGTATAATCCCTTATACACCATCACTTATACACCTTTCAATTCCAATACCTTGGCTATTTAAAGTGCTAAACTATATTGGGCTCTTGGTGTCCCTTTCTTTCTCCCTCTACAAGTGGATTTGTATTATAGTCATTAGTACAAGTGTTGAGGTTAGACACAAAGTTAGGGTCAGCACTACTGGGTAGGAGATTGTTGTTGTCAGTGAAGTTCAGTATAAAGTGTATCATCACCCCTCCATCACAAAGCAATCCCATGTGAAAGCATTTCTGTTTCTGTCATAAGACTTTAGTATTGGGAGGGAATTGCCTCTGGGATATGGAGGGCTGAGCTCTAATTTGGGTACAGGTTGCGTGTACAGTGCCGTGCAATAGAGGACTTCCCAACTTTCTTCAAATGAGAATACAAGTCAAACCAAAGGCACGTACACACACTAGATTAAAGTTGCCTGCAAACAACTGCCTCTGCTAATAATTCAGCATGTGTACAGCAGTCCATGACCACCGCCTGGCCAGAGATCCACAAGCTTTGTTCTCTCTGCTTGCCTCATCCACCATGTGACATCCCATCTACGCCGCTCCGACGGACCTTTGCCCCAAGCATTGCAACAGAACGCATTGTTGCCTTGTAGGCTAAGCACGCATCTGAACAGCCTCCACCCAGTGATGTTGCCTGAGGGATCTGGTGGTCCTGATCCCTGTCAGGTATGTGTATGGCCTTTACTTTCTGAGATGATTATATAAGACCAACCAACTTTCTTAGATAAGAAAACAAGCCTGCCCATGACCAACTTTCTAAGAGGAGCATAGAAGAACATCTAACGTCCTGAAATGAGAATATAGGACCTACCAATTTTCTGAAAAGAGAAAACAGGACCTATCAACTTTCTGAAAGAAACCAAGGCACCCTTCTGGCACAAATGACTTTCATTAAAGCACAACCCCTGCTACACATTTGATTAAGCGGTGCCTATAGAACGAAGTTCAAAGCAAAAAGTCAGATTTTACACATGCATAGTGGTCTTCAGTGGTGACTGTAAGGCTAGATTTTTAATTGAGCTGTGTAATAATGTACACACTGGTTGTAAAAGGTAGAAAGCTTTAATATTTAAATAGTATAGTTATATAATTATTATTGATATAAATCAGAAGATAAGACCTGAACACAAAGAAATATGTATATTATCAACACATGATAATTTCGGTCTGACGCAATGGCTATAAAATCTCTTCACCATTTCCACATCATACTCTACATACCCTCCAATGTAACCCCCTTCCTGACACCTTATCCCATCCTCCACCCAACAAGAATTCTCTCCAGACGTCTAACAGCCTTTTGGCCTTAAAACTATAAGTAACTCCCCCTTCTCTACCCCCCAAATCGACCCCACTTCTTTGCTAGATAATCTTAACAGTTTACCAGCACTCAAATTTATTTTCTGCTGTCTTGGCCATGCCAGTTTTTTTTTTTTTTTTATTATTCTACCTTCAGCAGAGTAATTTTGAAGCTTGTATAGCGGATTATACAGTGGCAGGTATTAACTATGAAAACCTGCAACAATTCTCCGGCGATCTGCGCAAGCAGGAAATCCCATTCAGAATGGGACTCCTGCATGGCTTCTCCCGTCGCCATGGTGATGATCACAACGACGTCACAGACGTCGGGACATAAGAGGGAGTTCCGATCCACCCCTCAGCGCTGCCTGCCACTGATTGGCCAGGCTTCGCAAGGGGTCTGGGGGGGGGGGGGCGGTGCGGCGCGACGGGTAGCGGCGAAGATCGAGTTATGCACGCAGCTAGCAAAGTGCTAGCTGCGTGCAATAAAAAAAATTGCGAAAATCTGACCAGCGGGGCCTGAGCAATCCTCCTGCGCAGGTTACCCCGAGCTCAGCTTGGGATAACCGTCAAGGAGGTTAAAAATGGCATGCTATTCTCTTGTCCTGCATAGGTGGTGAGAGTGCTGTGTTTTATTATTTTGTTTTTGAACAAAAGAGAAATCCAAAATAAGACATTTATTGAACAACAAAAATGGCACACCAAGTTTTCATGAAGACAAAAATTCAGCCATCAAACCAACAAACACTGATTCCGGTAAAACCTTTAACGACTAACTAAGCATGGTTTATTGCAAGCTTTCGAAATGTTAAATTTCTTCTTCCGGCATTATACAGAACTGTAAAACTTACTTCACCATGGAAGATACCTACTGGGTACAAATGGAACTGAAGAACCTGACAAAGAAACATCTTCTTCCTCTGAACATGTAAAAAGGAAAACCTCCTTCTTAATGGATTAAAAATCCTCTCAGCAAGTACGGCTCTGATCCAGTTCTGTATAATGCCTGAAGAATAAAATTAACGTTTCAAAAGCTTGCACTAAACCATCTACTGTTAGTCAGAGGTATCACGGGAATCAATGCTTGTTGGTTTGATGCCTGGACTTCTGATCCACGACTAACACCGGACCATACTTCAGTTATGAAGCCATAAATTAACTGATCTGCAACAACGATACAAGAGTAGCAAGTTCAGACTATGCGCGTTCCTAGCCATTTTTTAGGGACGGGTACCAAAAACGCATAGAAACGGCTCCTAATGCTTTTGAATGGGCTAGTTCACATGTATGCGTATAAGACACATACGTTTCTTATCCGCACTGCTGCATGCAGTTCTGTTCGTCACGCATAGAAACGGACACAATGAAAGTCTATGGACGCGTATCAAAAACGCGTACTATTGCATTTTTAGCGTACGTTTCCCTCTGCGGTTCCCATAATTCTTTTTTTTCCCCTGGGTCACGTGTGTGTGCAAAACGCAATAGAAAACGCATTAGAACGCAAGAAAAACGCATGCGTTTTTTAACTTGCGTTTCTTTGATTTTATACGCGTTCTTCATACGCTGACAGTCTGAACAGGCCCTTACTGTGCCTCTGAAAAAGAACTACAGTAGAGTCGGTTATCCAGAACCGAACTAACCAGCAGTCTCAACCAACCGGCACATATCACTGGCAGGACCTAAGGAGAGGGAAGGCTCTGGGTCGTATAGAGCCTTCTGTCTCCTCTCTCTGTGCTCTCTATCCTGTGCTATTCCCCCCCCCCCCCCCCGTTTCAATCCCCCGCCGAAAGGGTACTTGGAAGTCTTTGGTAGCCGTGTCCTCCCGAAGACTGCTCCATACTGCACAGGCGTGAGCGTGCAAGAGAGGTGCAGTACAGGGCCCCCCTTCTTCAGGAGCACTCGGGCTCCCTGAAGACTTCTGAAGCCTCCTTCGGCCAGTTAAAGCAATATTTGACTAAATTAGTCAAATACTGCTACCGGGCGAGCCAGCGCTGGAACGAGGGGACCAGGAGAGGAGCGGGAAGGTTCTATACGACCCAGAGCCTTCTCTCTCCTTGGGTAAGTATCTGTCTTATTTTTTTAAATGCGGTTCCCATTCAGTTCAAAGACTGGGTTCCACAGCTCCCCTAAGGTAATATACTTTCAATTACTGTATTTTAACATTTAATACAGCATTCATGGTATGTATATAGAGTGGGGTAAAGCACTGTATTAGCCAGGTCTATTTTTTCAAGCAACCAGAAAGCACTTACCCCGCAACAGCCAATCCCTGTCAGGGCCCTTTTCCCCTCAGCGTTTGCGATTGCTGAATCGCAAAATCGCAAATCGCTAGCGATTTTAAAATTGCTACAGTTTGCTAAATAACATAGGAATCACGGTAGGTGATTTCCACTACCGCGATTTGGTTTTTACTAAATCGCAATCGCGCCGCGGAACAATTTTTGCCGCAATTTTGCTATGCAGTGCATAGCATAGCAAAATTGCAATCGCAAACGTCGGGGAATCGGCGGGAAATTTTGTACTTTTGCTGAATCGCAATCGCTAGCATTTAGCGCGAACGCTAGCGATTGCTAGTGGAAAAGGGCCCTCAGTGTCGGATAAACAAGACTCTACTGTAGTTTAGAACTATTGGGACGTTTGTGCAGCACAGACCCAAAGCCCAAGGAAAGGAGCAGAATCCTACAAAAGTCACATAAGTCTTGTACTGACTGAAATGTGTGTGTGTTGGGGAGGAGGGGGGGAGGGAGAGTGGTAACGCAACATGTGATGTGAGGGCTGCTCACGGGGAAGTAATTAAAAAGGATACCTTAGCCCTTTTAAAAATCTAAAAAAAAAGAAGGAAGCAGGCATGTGTAGGAAGCTCTTCTCATGCCCACCGCTCCCCCCGTTCTCCTCTGTCATGATCTAATGTGGTCCCTGTGACGTATGCGCAGTCACCCACCAATTCCTGTTCCCTTTGCTGCAGTTTACCATAAAGCCTCAGACCCTGAGGGAACCCTGAAGGCAGTCAGAACTGCAGGCAAAGTAACCTTTTGGATTGGATGGTGAGTCCACACACAGTCCAATTTCGAATGTATATACAATCGATACAATCTGTGCTCTCATATAGAGGCCAGGTCGCTGCGCTGCCACCAATCCGCAATAAAAGCGTGCGAATGCGCTAATTCTAACTCTAGCTAAATCCTGTAGGAAAAAGGGTTAATTTGACAACCTTTCTAGAGATAGCAAAACTAACAATATTTAATATCAAAACAGTTATGGTAACATGTCTCTTTGAAGTTGCAAATTCTTTTGGCGGAGATTTGTTTCAGAACAGCACTTAGACAAACGATTTTTTAATCGTTTATTTAAAGAAATAATGCAGAACAAAATATAGCAATCGAAACAAATTGATACAGAAATAATAAGGGTTCAATATGAAAATAATAGCTGATTACAGTCTGAGCAGTTTGTACAGTCTAGCGTTCGCGCTAAACGCTATCGATTGCTGAATCACAAGTGCAGGAAACTTCCCAGCGATTGCGTTCACGATTTACTATGCAATGCACTGCATAGCAAAATCACGGCAAAGATCGCTCCGCGGTGCGATCACGTTTGAGTCAATAACGTATCGCGGTAGTGGAAATTACCTACCGCAATTCCTATGTTAAAAAGCAAACCGTAGCGATTTCAAAATCACTAGCGGTTTGCGATTTTGCGATTCAGCATCGCAAACGCCGCTAGCGGAAAAGGGCCCTAAATCCTTTTATCATCCAGCCCAAATCCGTGATGGTGCAGGATGGCTGGGGTCTCTCTCCCCAGGCTGAGCGTCAGTTGGTTTTAAATCTATATCTCAGGCTGTGAGATGACTAGGTGATCGATTAACGTCTCAGAAGGTGTGCTGCGCTGGTCGCATGGCGCACTGTGAGTTGTGGACTGCTGGGCCCAGACGGTTATGCAATATTCATCGAGTTATGGACTACTATGAGATGCGATATCAAAAGCTCATTAAAGGGGAACTTCAGCCTAAACAAACATACTATTAATAAGTTACATTAGTTATGTTAATTAGAATAGATAGGTAATATAATCTTTTACCCACCCTGTTTTAGAACAGGCAAATGTTTGTGATTCATGGTGGTTGCCATCTTTATCATGGGGGCAGCCATCTTTTTGGTTGAAAGGAGGTGACATGGAGCATTAGACACAGTTCCAACTGTCCTGTGTCCTGATAACCCCTCCCAGCTGCACACACTAGGCTTCAAATGTCGAATTTAAAATGTAAAAAAAAAAAATTGCACCAAAACAGCAGAACGAGAACAACAACATCAGAAATCCCATCATGCTTTGCACAGCAAAAGGGGAAAACTGCCCGGGCAGTTTTCTTCTGTGCAGCTAAAAATGAAGCTTGTATAAGAGAAAAAGTTCTGATGCTGTGAAACTGTTAAAGAAACACCAGGCCTTTTCAGTGCTGCTGAGTCGATTTTTAGTCTGGAGGTTCACTTTAAGGCAGGGACATGTCTCTGGGCATTCTCAGGACCGGCAAGAATGTGAATGGGTCCTAATGAGTTTATGAGGGGATCTGTTCCTCTCCTTATCTTTAAAACTAGGATGGGAGAAACTTCCTGGAGAATCTTTATTGCCCCCCCTTGTAGATAACCTTTTTCCTGTGTGGATGGTCTGGTTTTAGGGTAAATGGCTTCTTTCAGTAAGTACAAACAAACACAAACAAACACTCCCTCACATCCCCCAGGGCAGGGGTGGTGAGATGGAAGAGCACTGTGTTTCTAAAAGCCAGGCTAAGGAATTCAAGGGGCTCTCCAGATCATAGTTTGGGCGCATTTACATGCGCTTGCCGCAATGGCGTTCGCAAAACCGTGACAGTCCCCCCCCCCAGCTACTTCTGGAAAACGAATCGCACTTCCGGACGCGTGATTAAGGAAGTGGCTTTGAGAGGACATTAGACCATAATGGAGGAGAATGGGTGATGGGCATGAGGAGAGCTTTCTACACATGCCTGCTCCCCCGTTTTTAATCTTTGAAAAGGGCTACGGTATCCATTTAAAGACGAGCAGTACAAGGAAATTATTTTGTTAAACATGAAAATGAAAGAGGAGGATAGCCATCTATGAGGAATATAGGCTGGAAAATGTAGTTGGCATTGCCCACAGATACTCACCACTGCCACATATAGTATGTTGGAATTCATCACTTCCTTGTGATCTGAGAAAGCTCACTTTAAAAAAGGAAAAATACTTTTTATATATAAATTAAACGACACTCCGTTATCTTTCGAACGTCTGAAATGCAGAGAGAGTTGTAGATCCTTATATTCTGTAGGGTGTCACAGTTACAAGTAGATCAGTTAAACACTTCAGTTCATCCCAGAGAGAAGGAGATTGCTGTAGATTAAGCTGTGTGAACCAGATGAAAATGGATAAGCAGCAATGGGGAAAAACAAGATAAAAATCCTTGGAGAGGTAAAAGAATAATGTACAGCGACAAAACGCTACTGCTAAAGAACTGCTGGGCTTGTTATCGTTCTCGAGAAGTTAAAATTCTTCCCAGCCACATTATCGTGGCCATTCTCCGATTCCTATAATTAAATAGTCCCACCACTCACAAAACACAGAAATACCCCATGGTACAGAATTATTTTTCCTCCTTACAAAGTACATTATCCTCTGATTATACGCATAATCATTGCTATTAATCTATAGAAACTCAGTAGTTGGTTCCACACAATGTAATTTATTTTGGAACAAATGATTCTATATAAAAGGGGGCTAATGACTAAGAATAATAATGTAGATTTGAATTTTGAATTAAAATGAAATGAATTAAAGCTTACAAGCATACATTAAAAAATATAGTTTAATCCTTTTATGTATTCACTAAAATAATGATTAAATACTTCTTGAAATATTAGTATGAATAACAGAGTCTGTCTTTATCCTCAAGTAGGCCCGAGGACACTTTGCTGTCATACTGTGAGGAGGAGGGCTAAATTATAAACAAAACAGGCCAGTGCACAGTACTCTTGAGAAAATGGACAATTTGGGGCCGTCATTAGCACTAATGTTAAGTTGAGCATCTGGTAAAATGTATTTTATTTTATTATTTATTTAAGTATTTATATAGTGCCGGCATATTACGCAGCGCTGTACAGAGTATGTTGTCTTGTCACTAACTGTCCCTCAGAGGGGCTCACAATCTAGTCCCTACCATGGTCATATGTATGTATCGTGTAGTGCATGTATGGTCTAGGGCCAATTTTTTGGGGGAAGCCAATTAACTTATCTCTATGTTTTTGGGATGTGGGAGGAAACCTGAGTGCCCGGAGGAAACCCACGCAGACACAGGGAGAACATGCAAACTCCTTTCAGATGTTGACCTGGCTGGGATTCGAACTGGGGACCCAGTGTTGCAAGGCGAGAGCGCTAACCCCTATGCCACTGTGATGTATCATAATTTATACACTGGGTGGCCCCAAAATCAGAAACACTGTGTAATAATGAGTAGGTCCACCTTGAGCTTTGATCACAGCCGATAGTCTTCTTGGCATGGACTCCACAAGATGCGAATGCCATTGCAGAGGAATGTTGGCCCATGCTGACATAATAGCAGCTCTAAGTTGTGTCAGATTGAATGCTGGGGTTTCCAAGCCTTCAAGTGATCTTTCGACTTTAGCCCTGTGACCTCAATGCTATTGAGCATTTGTGGGACAAACTGGCCATGGAAGCAGGTTAAACTCTGATTGATGTTCCTCAAACCAATTTGAGACCGATCAAGCATGGTGGCATGGGCCCACAACAGGCATCTTTTCCTATTATCTGTGAGACCAAAGGCATTTGCAAAGTCCGTCTTCTGTGTTGGGATATGCTTTGTGATGCACCTGTATTGAATTTAGTGTTATCGTACATGTAGTAATTTTCCATGTTTTGTGGTGTAGGTTAGGTGTCAGTATGTTTTAATGAATTTTAATGTTTTAAAAGACAGGTATTAGATCTTCACATTAACAACATTGTTATCTATGGGTGATATAAGACATACTATACACGATTTACGTTGTGTTGTTCATTTCGTACTTTAATTCAACATAAAAAGTAATTCCACATATCGACAATGCACACTCCTAAATGTATCACTATATCAAATACTTAAGGGTAAAATCAAAAGCAAGCGATAAGAACATTGCTAGAGAGGTTCTTGGAGGAGCCTGTCTTCAGCTTCAGGCATTTATAGTCAGAATTGTTTTTGTTGATTAGGTTTGCGGTATCACCACACCTTACTGAAAGCTACAGTGAGCCTTTTCAATCCATAAGGTTAATGCTGTCTATATGTGTCAGGGTTTTTTGCTTTAAATTGACAATCAGTTTGACATGAAACATGCTACTGTCAGAATCATCTCCAAGTGGAGAAGATTTCAAGCAACTAGTAAATTGGACAGGCCATTCCCGAATATTCAGCTCTAGAGCTGAATGCAAAATACTGAAGGAGGTCTCCAAGAACCTTACAGGTCCACACTTATAAAATAGCTGCACAAATGAGATCTACATGGAAAACAGTGACAGGCGAAAGGCCTAGCTTTTCACTAGGGACATCAAGGCAAGACTAAAGTCTGTTCATGAGCACCTCGGCAAAGCGCAGAACTTCTAGAACAATGTACTTTGGGACAATTACTCAAACACATGGTTATTGGGCCAAAAGATATATGTGTTTAATGAAAACTAAAGAAAGCATTTCAATAGAGGAACGTTACAACAACGGTAAAGCATGGCTGGAATATTAAGGCCTGGACGTCTCACCATTACAGAACACAATTTGAATTCTTCATTGTACCAGATGGTGCCTGATGATAATAAGAGGCCTTCTCTCAAAAGTGTTAACTTCAACTCAACATGAACCTTGCACAAGACTACGATCCTGAAAGGGGCACTACAGCGAAAAAACTGTAAAATTTAAAATATGTGCAAACATATACAAATAAGAAGTACGTTTTTTCCAGAGTAAAAAGAGCCATAAATTACTTTTCTCCTATGTCCAAAACCTATCACTTCTGTCAGATTTCTACTACCTACTGTAAGTGACAGCATTATAGGAGAAAAGTAATGTATGGCTCATTTTACTCTGGAAAAAAATTACTTCTTATTTGTATATGTTTGCAGATATTTTAAATTTTACAGTTTTTCGCTGTAGTGCCCCTTTAACATTACAGTAATCAAGTCAAAGAGAAAGAGACTGGCTCTGATGCAATTTTCTTTTATTTCCAGGATTGAAGTAGTGGATACTCCCTTTCCCACAAAAAATATTTACCTTTTCTTAAATATATCATCAGGGTGGATTCTGTGAGGATGATATTGTGGTGAAACCCCTCCCATAGTGTGATGTCATGACCATGGTCATGCTAGTTTCCTGCCTGTGAACCTCATTGAATTGTGGGAAATAACAGCTGTTTACAACTTGCCAAGCAAGCGGCATCTCCCTTTGTGCTCCTGGTTAGTGGGTGTGGTTATAGATAATGGCAGTTGATGCTGTCTAGTTGTTTCTTGTCTGCAAGTACTACATATGATAACTAGAAGGCTTATTGTGTAATCAAACAAAATTAACAATTCAAATATCAATCTTTTCTTGATCTCTCTTCTATTGTTTTTAACTTCTTATTTTGCAAAATAAAGATTTACTTTTTACCCCCTACTACTATTTTTTGGTAAAGTTCCTCTTTAAATTTATCACTGTCATCATAAGCATGATAAACATGAGTCATCAGTACTAGTCCAAACTTCGTCTTCAGTGTTTGCAGACGTTATTGGCACTTTAGTAGAAGGAAGACTGTGTGAAGGGTAGAGGGAAAAATGAAAGCAGAGAGTTAAGTGATACCTTTTAATGGCTACGTAACTGATAGAATTACTAATACTTTTAGTATTACTTTTACAAAACTTTGTTTTTTCTACCTACATAATTTGTTTGGCTAACACGGTACATACACTTTTTTGCTACTACATACTATAGCAGACATGCCTGCAAGTGTACTGCACTACCGTATTAAACTAAGCCTAAACGTAAGGCATTTTACTTACACTGAAGTACACAAAAAGGCATACATTTTAAAATGGTGCACGCTAATTATGACACAACGTAAACAAAAAAAAATGAGGTTAAGGGCTAGTTTCCATTATGCAGTGCATTAGCCGTGCGTCAGCTCTTGGCTGCACGTGATTTCCCTGGGAGTAGTGCTTGCATCCCATTCATTATAGTGAATGGGATCATGGGCCCAATCCCCCCAAAATGTGTGCAACCATGCGCTGTGATTTAGTGGTGAATCCCAGCACATGTATGGAAACATCAGAGAGTGCACAATTCCCCCTTGGTGGGCAACTAATAACCCACCGGTGGACAACTACCGTAATATGTCCCCCCGATTGGCAACTAATAACCCACCCGGTGCTGCCTAACCCTAAACCTCCCAGTGGGCAACACAACAAAAATAGGTGCCCGTTAGTAGCTAGTTAGTAGTTAGCTGCAGTTCAGGCACTCATTTTTTGTCGTCTTTCTTTTAGCTGATCTCTACTAAATGGGTACCTGGAGAGGCATGTAACGTGATCATATAGATATATTTATGTGCAGTCTCAATCCCACTTAGAACTAGTCTGCGTTCCTTTTTTTTCTCACTGTAAAGAGTAGGCGCTCATTCACACTAGTCAGTGAGTTCAAATGCATGAGAACGCATGAATAAAAACTCATGAATGAGTTTGTGAGTTTCTGTGCATTTCTGTGAGTTTGAACTCCCAGCGAGTTTAAATGCACTGCATAGCAACTCACTGTTGTAGTGTGAATGATAACATGAAAGTCTATGGACTCATGCTCCCTTGTTAAATGCACACTATGTGCAGTGCATCAAAACTCACTGCAACTCACTCAGTGTGACTGAGCCCTTAAGGACCACTACAGCGAAAAAAGTAAGCAGTTAAAATCTGACAGAACCGACAGTTCTTGGATACGTCCATCTCCTCATGGAGAGTTCTCAAGAGTTTCTTTGTTTTCGAAAGCATTTCCCGAGTGGCAGTTGCTAAGTCTAACTGCCAGAATAGTGTGCAAGTGAATAGGGAGGGTGGTTGGTATCTTACTATTTTGGCAGTTAAACTGGATATGTTTTTAAAAACAAAGAAAACCCTGAGAATCCCCCATAAGAAAAGATAGACTAATCCAAAATTTGTTGGTTCAGTCGGATTTTGACTGCTTACTGTTTTTTTGCTGTAGTGATCCTTTTAGAATACAGGGCTGTAATTGACTGGGCCAGTCAGACAGCAGTGTACCTGTCACTGATAAGTAAGTAGAGGTTGTAAAACTGTGTGTAGCTGAGAAAAACTCAGAAAAAAAGTTCAGCAGCTAAAGGTTTGTCTCTGTTGGAGCTGAAAAACATCCATCATGTACCTGAAACAGTCAAAACTTTAAATACAACATAAGACTGTGGGATTCCAGGAAAGTCAGATTAAGGATTAGGATTATGGATACGATTGTTAATCTCAGCATTGACAGCTTCAAGACTTGAAGTGAACCTCCAGACTTAAAATCTACTAAGCAGCACTGAAAAGGCTTGGTGTTTCACAGCATCAGAACATTTTTAGCTGCACAGAAGCTAAGCGCCGCCCCATCAAAGAAATCTGTCTGGGCATTTTTCCCCTGTAGCTGTGCAGAGCATGATGGGCTTTCTGATGTTGTTCTCCTTCTGCTGTTTTGGCGCAGAATTGTTTTTTAAATGTTGAATTTGAGATTTGAAACCTAGTGCGCACAGCTGGGAGGGGTGATCAGGACACAGGACAGTTGGAACTGTGTCTCATGCTCCCTGTTACCTCAACCAAAAAGAACACTGCCCCCATGAAAAAGATGGCTGCCCCAATGAAATCAAAAACATTTGCCTGTTCTTTTAAAACAGGGTGTGTAAGAGATTATATTACCCATCTATTTTAATTAACATAACTAATGTAGCTTAATGGACAGTAAGTTTGTTTAGGCTGAAGTTCCCTTCTAAATGACAACTGAAGTGAGAATATGGAGGCTGCCATATTTATTTCCATTGAAACAATATCAGTTGCCTGGCAGCCCTGCTGATCTATTTGGCTGCAGGAGTGTCCGAATAACACCAGAAACAAGCATGCAGCTAATCTTATGAGATCTGACAATATTGTCAGGAACACCTGATCTGCTGCATCCTTGTTCTGGGTGTATGGCGAAAGGTGTTAGAGGCAGAGGATCAGCGGGACAGCCAGGCAATGTGTATTGCTTAAAAGGAAATAAATATGGCAGCCTCCATATCGCTCTTGCTTCAGTTTCCCTTCAAAGGTGTGCATCAAAGGTATGATTTTTAGTGGACAATCATATTTTTGATCAAATAATTCAGATGGCCGCGTCCATTCTGAATGATTGTTATATCGATCATACCCTTAAAGAAATTATTGATTGACATTGCGGATCTTTCTCAGATGTGATCGTAACTGGTTTAGGTAAAATTGCAACTTGGATTCTTTCATTCTGTAGATTAAACACAATCTTTTCTTTCAATCTGACCTATCTTATTGAAAATAAAATCATTCACATTAAATCTCATAATAGTTAGGGACCCTTAGAAGAACAATAAGAAGGAACATTTGCTGAAGAATCCTATTTCCTCCCCGCTTTATTTGCTGAACAACCAAGGTGTTACAAAGTGGCAGCTTTTACAGTGTAACATGGCTCTGTGTGTTACTAATGGCTTACTTTATTTTCATATCTCCCCCTTTACACTATGCATGTTTTCCCCTCTTAAGCATCAGATGAACCTACAGAGAATCTTGTCTTCTCCAAAGACAGAAAGCCCCAGGGAGCGCCCATCCATCTCACTGCCCACTAGGTTTTCAATAGCATAAATGCCATACAAAAATCAGTAAACATGTGTCACTTCCAATAATGTATTAGTGAACTGCATACATGTGTTACAGAATGATAAAAGCTGAATTTTTCCAGTCAATACACAAGCTCCGTCTGACATGGGCCTCCTGTAAGACAATCCAGGTTCCCTCGCAGGTGCAGAGCTGCATAGTGCCCATCACAAACACTCACATACACAAATTATAAACAAGTTAAGTCACAAAGAAACTGTTCTTAAAAAAAGACTCCAGCCACTCAAACTCCTACACATGACACAATGAAAGGTCTAATCAAATATCTTAAAATAATAATAATAATAATAATAATAATAATAATAAAGAAAATGAAGTTGCTATTTACTTTTTGTAATTTAGAGTCTTATTTATATAGAGAAGTGGCAGTCTGACTGGCGTGCCTATGAATACCCCACCGGGAGACTTGGGCGCAGGAGACAGCAGATATACGGCTTACTCTGCTCCTGCACAAGTCCCGGCAACGTTAATTACTATTCCCTCTCCAGGCTGCCATGGATAGTGGGGAATTATGTAATTCAGCTTCCAGCTATTGCCGACGGACGAATTACAGTGTTTTAAAAGTAACTTAAGCTTAGTCTTCTGACGACACCAAAGTTACTCACTGTGCCCCACTATAGATGCAATTCCTATTATGGCCTATGGTGGTGCCGGCTGCACCCAAATCTCCTGTGCTGTTTTAGCAGCGCTCAGTCTGACTGCAGATTTTCACTACTTTGTTCACCTGCCCCTTTAACCTCCCTGGCGGTATCCCCGTGTCAGGCTGGGGGTGAAAAAAAGCAGGCAGGAGGGGTAACCCAGAGCCGGACTCGTGGTAGACTGCGAGAGCATTATGCAGAGTGTAGCGCGCAATGGGCGTTTTAACTCACCTCCCCCAGGATCCTGTCATTCTCCTTCCTGTCTTCGGAGGCTCTGCATCCCGTTGGTGAGATCGCTGTCTGTCGTCATGACAACAGACAGCGATCTTACTATAGGGTTACAGCGCCACCCAGAGGATAGAGGGAGAATTTCAGTGCTGGATCCCAGGGAGGTGAGTAAATGCTGGCCTGCCATAGATCTCTCTGTGGTGTTTTTTTTTCCCCCTTGATTTTAGCATCTAAAATCATGCTTAAAAATTGCAGCGCTTTTAGACCCTAAAATCTGGAAATAATCAAACTACTACGTTGGTTAAAGGACAACTGAAGTGAGAGGGATATGGAGGCTGCCATATGCCATTTAAATAATACCAGTTGCCTGGCAGGCCTGCTGCAGGAGAGCCTGAATAACAAGCATGCAGCTAATCTTTTCAGATCTGATAATAATGTCAGAAACGCCTGATCTGCTGCATGCTTTTTCAGGGGCTATGGCTAAAAGTATTAGAGGCAGAGGATCAGCAGGGCAGCCAGGGAACTGGTATTGTTTAAAAGGAAATAAATATGGCAGCCTCTTTATCCCTCTTGCTCCATTGTCCTTTAAGTCTACCATATTTATAATGGGGCAATCTGCTTTTTACAGCACTGATCAAGTACTCTGATCGCCTTCCAGAACTAACCATAAGTGGTGATCTTCAGCTATGTTCACTGAAATGGAACCACATTTGGCAAATGATTGTTTATCTCCCCATTAAAAAAAGGGGGAGAGGGTACAACTGATTTGTAATACTGCAGGAGTTAATGTGCTCACACTCTTCAGTGAGGGAGGTCGGACTTTATTCCTGATGAAGCTGGCAGAGACCGGTGAAACGCATTGTACAATGAGGTATATTATATATATATATATATATATATATATATATATATATATATATATATATATATATATATATATATATATATATATATATATATATATATATATAAAATATAAAAAACCTGTTGTCTTAGGTACCATCAGGAGGTGGGTACAGCGATGGGGATCTCTGTGGCTCCCACCTCACCAATGCAAACACTTTTTATGGGCCGGTGGGAGTCGGATAACATATTTTCCGGGATTTTTTTACACATTTTTCCTATTCTCCTCTCTGAGACACAACCACATATCAAACAGAGAGATGGAAGTACAGAAAGCATCTTTGCATCTCTTGCAAGACAGGAAAGGTGTTTGAAAAAAAATAGAGAGGGATAGGGTTAAAGAACATCTAAAATCCATTAGATCAGAAAAAGGTTTCAATAGTTGATAGACAAAGTCAGAGAACAAAATGGAGGGGGGGCGGACTGCTTGAGGTTCTTACATTAGTTATGTTAATTAGGATAGGTAATGTAATTTTTTACCCACCCTATTTTAAAAGAACAGGCAAATGTTTGTGATTTGGGGGCTGCCATCTTTGTCATGGGGCAGCCATCTTTTTGGTTGAAAGGAGGTGACAGGGAGCATAAGACACAATTCCAACTGTCCTGTGTCCTGATTACCCCTCCCAGCTGCACACGCTAGGCTTCAAATGTCAAATTCAAAATGTAAAAATAAAAAAAATTGCACCAAAACAGCAGAATGAGAACAACATCAGAAATCCCATCATGCTTTGCACAGTATCAGGGGAAAATGCCCGGACAGTCTGTGCAGCTAAAAATGAGGCTTGTATAAAAGAAACAAAGTTCTGAAGCTGTGAAACTGTTGAAGAAACACCAGGCCTTTTCAGTGCTGCTGAGTCGATTTTTAGTCCGGAGGTTCACTTTAAAGATATGAGTAGTGGTGGGGGCAACAAACATGATAAGTTATTACAAATAGAAAGCAAATTGATTATTAGGTTGGAAACAGAAGGTCCATCGAGATTTAATGGTAGAATTGATTTGGGCATATTCTTGTAAATGCATTCCTCTCGGTTATTTGAGGATCCTAAAGTGGGTATATGTGGTTGGAATGAAATGGTGAGAATAAAACAGACCTAGAAGCTCAAAACATTAGGACTATTGTCTTTTTTAATACGCCTTTGCCACTAATTCCCAGAATTGTGATTATTATATGCTTAGAATGTTGAGTGTAACTTTGTCATGCCCCATTAAAGGATACCCGAGGTGACATGTGACATGATGAGATAGACATGTGTATGTACAGTGCCTAGCACACAAATAACTAGGCTGTGTTCCTTTTCTTTCACTGCCCGAAAAAGAGTTAAACAACAGTTATGCAATCAGGTAAGGACTGGATCAGACTACAGTGTGACCCCCACTGATAAGAAATAACAGCTATAAATTACTATCCTCGCAGAAAATGGCGTCTGAGAGCAGGAAATAGATAAAAAGGGTAAATAGTTCATAGATTTTAGCTCTGGCATACTTCAATGAATGTGTCATTGAGCAAAAATAAAACATGAAAAAAACTTAAAAAGTAGATTTAAATATAAAATAAAACTGTGGAATATCTTAAAAAGTCATTTTTAGGTGGAGGATAGAAACAATTGTTTATTTCATTTGTTTATTTTCACATCGGGTGTCTTTTCAGTATTGGATCGGCTTGGGATGGAATGCTCATTAAGTAAATATACATACTTGGCATACAACCCCCCCCCCCCCCCCCCCCATTTTATTCCTCATGCCTTCCTGCTCTATAATATATATATATATATATATATATATATATATATATATGTGTGTGTGTGTGTGTAAGACACAAATGTTGATGATATATATATAGGATTATAGATGGGTTTTTCCTGTAATTAATTTTCCTGGTAAATGTGGTGGTCCTCTGAGAATAACAGTGTAAACATTTTGAAACATTTAGATTGCCTTTGATGTATGCGGGTGATGGGAAAAGACTATGTGTGTTCTAATCTCCCCCGCAGAATGAGGCATAATCTTAGAATTATTTATGAATATAATTTTAGAGAGTAATTCTGTTCATCATCTTTAGGATTGTTGACAAAAAAGGTTTTTAACTTATGTAGGTCTTGTATTTATTTGTCATGCTGGGTGCTCAAACAGCCTACAGTTAGGTATTTTGTACACTAGATGGTGCATGGTAGCATCTTGAAGTGTACACAGGTTCCCCTTACAGGTGAAACACGGAAGTGGTAGGTGACGACTCATTGCTGTAGCATGTTTTCCGATGCTGGACTGATTGGGGGCAGGATCCCAGATTCCATGGTGGAACAAGACACAGCAAAAATGCTGCAAGCAGCCGTGATCCAGTGACCATCACATTTTAATAATTGTGGGCGTTTGGGTACTGTAATATAGATGAGAGGTGCTGGGGGTCTTGAGTAAGCCCAAATTGCAGGGCGAAACAATCGTCGACCATCCTCCGCACCTCCTCTTTGAGTCCATTGTTCTGATAAGTATTTACTGATTATCCTATTGACTATCTTATACTATCTGCTTTTAAGGCATCCCTAAGGATGAAGGATGGAATAAATGTTCTATTTTTAATTGTCAATAGCGAGTTGCACATAGATTGCAATTTTCTCTACTGTATTCTGCTGGCTTAGGCATACTATGTTGTGAAACACAAATTATATTCTTTGAAACCTACGATACATACATTTAATAATAATATTAATGAAAGTGATAATATATTGACATACAAAGTGTATTTTTTGCACTTTTATGTATGAATTTATATACACCAACATGTTCTGCAGTAATTTACAGAGTATGTAACTATCTCATTAACTGTCCTCCAGAGGACCTCACAATCCAATCAGTCCCTACCCTAGTCCTATGTCCTCTTGTAGTATAAGACCATTTTTTGGGGGGTGGAAGGGAAAGCAAGCAATTTAACTGGCTTCCATGGACCAACTCCTTTTCCCCACCCACCAAACTGGTCTCCTGAAAAAAAGCTTTTCTGAATTACATTCAATCATTTTCTCGATAAAAAATGAATCAAGAAAACTTCCCTTTTTGATAGATTTTTGTAAGATTGATGTTTTTGATGTAGCTGCTGCTAGCATTTGAAGCAAAAAAACAACCAAACATATAAATTACAAATGTTACTGAATTCCCAGTTTGCCTTGTTTAAACATTTACTCAAATTTTAGGTCTTCTAAATTGCCTACAATTTTTTTTATGTCCTGCAGTTCAAAAAACCTCCAATTGCTGGTATCATCTTATGTACTGTACCCTGTGTTCCCACACATATAAAGGGGCAGTGCCACTTGCCTTCCTGTGACATATGTTTGTGATTTCTCATCTCATATTTACATATTACACTAGTCTTGCAGTGGGTTGGGTACCTGCAGGCTGCCCAAAAATCAGGTTGGCTACAGGCCCATTTAAAATAAATAAATGAGTAAGTGGAGCTGGATGCGAGTCATGCTGTGTGCAGTGGTGGGAGCCCTTTCTCTTCATTTCATTCAGAGCTAGCATTGGAGCATGCTCTTGCAGCCTGTGGGGTCACATAGGTTCTCCCCGTGTGGATGCATGTACAGGAATTTGTGAAAAGGCCATAGAGGCCCAGGCCTAAAACAGCTGCTGCCCAAAAGGGCAGCTAACCATGGAAGAGGAGGCTGCTAATGGAAAAGAAAGGTTGCGAAGGGCAACGAATGGAAGGGGTGGAGCTGCTGCCCAAGGAGCTGGACATGAAAGAGAGGAGCTGCATGGAAGATGGGACTGCAAATGGAATAGCAGGCGGGCTGCTGCACATGGAGAAGACGACACAAAAAGTTTGTTAAGGGACAGAAAAAGTATAAATCCAGCCCTGCATATGTATGAGATACCTATTACCCAGTGTGTTGTGCCTCAGCAGATGGTACCATTTGCGCTAAGGTCAGATGTTGCAGCAGAAGGAGGCAGTGAAGACAGTGTGGGCCCAATGCTACAAGACTACTTACATTTACCAACATTCTGCATGACAGCTTTTGCTTTGAGCAGATATACATTTGGATCATGTTCTTAAGTACTGCTTGGCACAACATACTGTATAATTCAGGGCAGGTTCTGGGATGGGTTTGGGTCGGTTAAGAGAAATAATTATCACAACGAGACGTTCCCCATTTGCCAATGAAAGTAGAAATCTTTATTTCACAGCAAGGAAATGAGCAGCGCTACCCAAAAACAGACTAGTGCCTACCTGTAAAAGAGTGCAAGCCCCACTTGTGGGGTCGAATACACACCGAGCATACACATGACCTGTCTACCACTAGAGGAGGATGTTGGTTTCCATTAACAGCTTGCATGCAACCTATTAAGTACTCGTCCCTCCCACTGCGAAGAAGTCAATCCTCCATGGGAGGGGCCTAACACTAACTAAATCCTAACCTATGTATATGCATAGCCTGGGTGCGGCTAATCAAATAAAATCGAAAATTGAAAATTGCGCAAAAGGTGGATCAGCGCAACACCAGGCCACCTCCGAATGGCCTCCATCAGAGATGCGCTGAGCCCCCCCCCCCCCCACCCCCAGGAACTACAAACGCACCTTGAACCCAAACAGAAGCTCTGCATATACACCAAAAGCATGGCTGTTAAGTGGGAGCAGCTGACCAAAAACGAATTACATTAGTACACAGCAAGGAAATGAGCAGCGCTACCCAAAAACAGACTAGTGCCTACCCGCAAAAGAGTGCAAGCCCCACTTGTGGGGTCGAATACACACCGAGCATACACATGACCTGTCTACCACTAGAGGAGGATGTTGGTTTCCATTAACAGCTTGCATGCAACCTATTAAGTACTCGTCCCTCCCACTGCGAAGAAGTCAATCCTCCATGGAGCCACACCCAGGCTATGCACTCTTTTGCAGGTAGGCACTAGTCTGTTTTTGGGTAGCGCTGCTCATTTCCTTGCTGTGTACTAATGTAATTCGTTTTTGGTCAGCTGCTCCCACTTAACAGCCATGCTTTTGGTGTATATGCAGAGCTTCTGTTTGGGTTCAAGGTGCGTTTGTAGTTCCTGGGGGGGGGGGCTCAGCGCATCTCTGATGGAGGCCATTCGGAGGCGGCCTGGTGTTGCGCTGATCCACCTTTTGCGCAATTTTCAATTTTCGATTTTATTTGATTAGCCACACCCAGGCTATGCATATACATAGGTTAGGATTTAGTTAGTGTTAGGCCCCTCCCATGGAGGATTGACTTCTTCGCAGTGGGAGGGACGAGTACTTAATAGGTTGCATGCAAGCTGTTAATGGAAACCAACATCCTCCTCTAGTGGTAGACAGGTCATGTGTATGCTCGGTGTGTATTCGACCCCACAAGTGGGGCTTGCACTCTTTTGCAGGTAGGCACTAGTCTGTTTTTGGGTAGCGCTGCTCATTTCCTTGCTGTGTACTAATGTAATTCGTTTTTGGTCAGCTGCTCCCACTTAACAGCCATGCTTTTGGTGTATATGCAGAGCTTCTGTTTGGGTTCAAGGTGCGTTTGTAGTTCCTGGGGGGGGGCTCAGCGCATCTCTGATGGAGGCCATTCGGAGGCGGCCTGGTGTCGCGCTGATCCACCTTTTGCGCAATTTTCAGAAATCTTTATTTACTCAGCTGAGGACTTTTTCATGTGCCAACATACAGAAACCGCAAGCTAACTACAGCTTTGCATAGCCAGAAAAAGTGAGGACTTCCTCACTCTGCTGATCTTTATACCCCAGTTAATATGTATGCTACAGAAGAAAAAAAAAAAAGCGTTGTGTGCTCAAACCAGTCAACTTCTGACTAAATACTGGCTGCCTTAAGTCATCTGACTAATTAAAGTGGCAAAGCATATGCAAATTGCATTCACCCACCAGAGTATGCAGGATCTAACCTGTCCACCTATCTTCCTGCAGGAGTTGGCCCACGCAAAATGTTGCATCTCAACAGGGGTGCCGCGTGTAGGCCTCCTTATACCCCCAAGAAATGAAGGGCAGCGCAGACACGCCCACAAGGCATCCATTGCCCAGGAGCGCTGCAACTGCCCCCCATGGGAGGGGGGAGCGAGAGAGCATGACCAGCACACCCCCCAGACATGGCCTGTGCCCAGGGGGGGACAACCCATGCTTCCCCCCCTAAAGGATAGCTTCCCTACCTTTGCGAATCTACTTACCTGTGGTGCCATTTGCATGGTTTGGGAGCAAACACACCAATGGTGAGGTGAGGGGGGGGGGGGCGCAGAAAGGCCCCCCAGGCGCTGCCACCACTGGGCAAGCCCATCCGCACCCCCCCCCCCCACAACACCCCGTGAATAAAGAAACACAATTGTATGCTACAGAAGAAAAAAAGCCATGTGTGCTCAAACCAGTCAACTTCTGACTAATACTGGCTGCCTCAAGTCATCTGACTAATTAAAATGGCAAAGCGTATGCAAATTGCATTCACCCACCAGAGTATACAGGATCTAACCTGTCCACCTATCTTCCTGCAGGAGTTGGCCCACGCAAAATTTTGCATCTCAACAGGGGTGCCGCTTGTAGGCCTCCTTGTACCCCCAAGAAATGAAGGGCAGCGCAGACACCCCCACAAGGCATCCATTGCCCGGGAGCGCTGCAACTGCCCCCCATGGGAGGGGGAGCGAGAGAGCATGACCAGCACACCCCCCAGACATGGCCTGTGCCCAGAGGGGACCACCCATGCTGCCCCCCCCCCCCCCCCAAAGGATAGCTTCCCTACTTTTGAGAATTTACTTACCTGTGGTGCCATTTGCATGGTTTGGGAGCAAACACACCAATGGTGAGGTGAGGGGGGGGGGGGGACGGGGCGCAGAAAGGCCCCCCAGGCGCTGCCACCGCTGGACAAGCCCATCTGCACCCCCCCCCACAACACCCCGTGAATAAACAAACACAATTGTATGCTACAGAAGAAAATATGCTAACATATTCCTCCCTCCAGGCAGTCTGTTATTCTATGAGTCCAATCAGCAGTATCTAAAGGAGACTTGGACTTCCTCGTTGGGTGGGATCACCTGTGTCCTTCAAGAGACTTCCAGTCAATGTAAGTTTCACTTTAGGATGGGTTTCATTTTACTGGAAATGAAACGGTAGTCCTGGTACATGAAGTTTCGTTTCGACCTCTAGTCAGTCTAGTCTGGAAATCTGGTTTAAACCGCCTTTTTAGATTCCTCTCTTGTCCTCTGAAAGGCTTGAATTCCACTGCAGAGGCATAATAAGCTGTGCACAGTAAATAGCTCAAAAAGATACATTTATTCAGTAATATTGTGATAACTCTTAAGGCAATATTTACAGTCATATTATTAAAGTGTAACTCTAGCACACTGGTCTTATTACATTAATACGGTTCTTATAGCCACGTGGGGAATATAAAGGATATACAGACAATTGATTATAAAATCTTCATTAATTCTTTCCACAGGTCCCACTGATATTACATTGTGAGTTGGTTCCTCAAGGTGTGCCCCACATATGGCTCTAGAAAAACACAAAATGGAGAACTGTATTCTATTAAAAAGGAACTTTCACGAAGAGGGGAAAAAAAAATAAATCAATACATTTCAAAAGTGAGAAGTTAAGAAATAAAACAGATCAAGAAGTGATTGATATTCACCATGTAATTTGTTCATATTGTTTGTTCCTCAATTAGCCTGCATGTAATCATTTTTACTACTGGCAGACATGAAAAAAAAAAAAACCAACAGCACATACTGCCATTTTCAGTAGTGTTTTTTATAGATATACATAAGCACAGAGGGAAATACTGGCTGCTTCGCAGTTGGAATCAGCTATTTTTACCCACAATGCAACAAGGCTCACAGACAGAAGACTGCAAGGAGCTAGGTCCTGACATCACCCCGTGGGAGGGGTTTCAAACAATATTAACCATGTCGGAAAGTAAAAATTCGAGAAAAGGAACATATTTCTCGCGGGAAAAGGGTATCAGCTACTGTTTGGGATGAAGTTCATTTCTTGGTTACAGTTCATCTTTAAATGGAAAATATGTTTACTCTTTATAAATCATAATAACAATAAAGAGGATGGTGGATGAGGTAAGCCAGTATGGGGTATGTTTGAGACCAGACTTGAGGAGCTTAAAGTGGACCCAAATTAAAAATACAAGATTTCTGAAATACAATCTATTTTCTAAATTATAATTATACATAGCAGCCTTTTTTCAGCTGCATGATGACAAATATAAACTATTTTACATTTATTGGAGAAACCCCTCCCTTCCTTTCATATTGCTGGGATTTTCCGGCACACTGGTGGAGGAGATAAAAACAAAAACAAAGCACAGGCTGCTACTGATGATGTCACAGGGGACGTAATCTCAGCTTGTGTGAGATCTCACATAGACCACGCCCCTGTGAGGGAGGGTAGCTTATGACAAACACACCCATGATCTAAAACCTCCTACTAAGCTCAGAAGTAATGGCTGCCACCTGTATAACCCTAGTTATGAAAAGAGAAGGGTGAAAAGCATGCACTGAAATGCTCATAGGCTTGAAGGAGTGTTTATTTATCTGTGTATGTGTCAGAGTGGTGCAACTAAATATTTTGAATTAAAAAATTTTTTTTTGATTTGGGTCCGCTTTACTAGCACCAAAGACAAGAGTGATCTCCGGGTAACAAAGAATTCCTGAACTCCACTCTGCATTTGGTTATGCAAAAAACACCTAGCAATCCTGGTGGTAAGATGGGCCTTCAATAATACAGATGCCAGCTGCATTTGAAAGCTAAAAACAAAATTTTCGCCCAGAGCTCATCAGCATCATATTGGAACAGACTTCTAGCAAGCCAATTTAATAGGCAAAGCCTATGTTCTACACCAGAACAATTCCATACCATATGAACAAAACAAATCACAAATAAAATGTATTGCAGAATTATATAACAATTACACCGTGGCCATGTCGCAATGGAAACATTTCTGAAATATCTGCCGCTAATTAAAATGAAATACTCAGCCTGGAAATTCATCGGAGCAATTCAACACAGGAAATAAATTCCTGCTGCCTAAATTAAGGCCGGCGGACGAGTCGCGGTTTACGCGGGGAGCGTCGGAGTAATTCGCTAATTGAATCATATCGGAAAGTGGATAGGAAGGATCTCGCCGTGCTTCGGAGAGGTAAAGGATTTGATTGCTTCCTGATTCTCCGCAATACAAAACAAGTTGATAGCCAGCACAATAAAATGATGGCCTACCAAATGTCAGCAGAGGGAGTCGTGTTAACCTTTCAACAGTTAGAAGATAGAGTTGTAAAATTCGTGTTACTTAATGACAAATAAATCTATCATCCGCCGCTCATTTGCATTTTCCCATTGACAAATTCCTCACATTGTTCCGTTGCGGTGGAATCGGGTTCTGTCTTCGTTTGTTTTGCCTCTATGCTCTGTGTTGACTTAGGAGTTATTTCTTGCCAAAAAGAAAAAAAAATTAAACACAAGCTAAGTTAGCATGTAGAAAGTTTTTAACAGAAGAGAGAGAAAAGAGATCTATTTAGAGACCAGATCAGTACATGAGGAGAATGCTTATTGGAATTCTGTCACAATACTGCCCTCTTTTGGACAGTTGGTGCAAGTATGGAGATGGTGGTTGGTTTTCTTCATAGCTTAGGAAAAAAATAAAAAAACAGATAATACAGGATTGTCCCAAACCCGGCGGCAGCTACAACAAATACTCTGGTTGGGGGGGAGTAACGTTTTAGGACACAAACAAAAAGGCATAATCTATTAGATACCAGTAGTAATATTGATTGCTTGTATCTCCAATCACGTGTCAATGTTAGCATTAACTATGCTTTCTTTTGCTGCAAAGGATTGATGCGTAGATTGATAAAGTGCTATGTTATTTTTATAAAAACACACGTGATCTTATAACATGCCGTTTTTGTATCTTGTCACAATAAAAAGTTTTAAAGGGAACCTGAAGTGATAGGGATATGGAGGCTGCCATATTTATTTCCTTTTAAGCAATACCAGTTGCCTGGCTGTCCTGCTGATCCTATTCCTCATATACATTTAGCCACAGACCCTGAAAAAGCATGCAAATTAGGTATGTCTGACAAAAATCTGTCTAGATTACTGGTATCTGCATGCTTGTTTCAGTTGTGTAATTCAGATACCACTGATTCTTATAGGATAAGCAGGACCGCCAGGCAACTGGTATTGTTTAAAAGGAAATAAATATGGCAGCTTCCACAGATCTCTTGCTTTAAAAGGAAACCGTAACCAAAAATTGAACTTTCATCCCAATTAGTAGCGGATACCCCCTTTCCCATTAGAAATCTTTTACTTTTCACAAACGGACCATCAGGGGGCTCTGTATGGCTGATGTTGAGGTGAAACTCCTCCCACAGTGTGATGTCAGGACCATGGTTCTAAAATCACACTGTGGAAGCCTTGTTGCATTGTGGGAAATAACAGCTGTTTACAGCGGTTTCCAACAGCCAAAAAAGCAAGCAGCATCTCCTTCTACAGAAATCCAGCGCTGCGTAATATGTTGGCGCTTTATAAATACAACAAATAAATAAATAAAATAAATCGCCTGCCAGCAGTAAAAGTGTGACCATGTGATACATGTCAGAATGTAAATCAGAGAGAGGAAAGATTTTACAATGGGTAAACACTGACTAAATCAGTAATACATAATTATTGTAAAAATGATTTATTACATTATTTTCATTGGAGTTCCTCTTTAAGGTTCCCTTTAAAAACACAACAATCACAGAGCACATACATAGTTATGCTTTAACTGAGGTCAGAATGAGCTTCATTAAAGCCTTTTAAAGCCGCTGCTAACGATACATTTAAAGATGAACTTCAGCCTAAGCAAATATACTGTCATTGAGTTACATTAGTTATGTTAATTAAAATAGATAGGTAATATAATCTCTTACCCACCCTGTTTTAAAAGAACAAGCAAATGATTTCATGGGGGCAGCCATCTTTTTCATGGGGGCATCCATCTTTTTGGTTGACAGGAGGTGACAGAGAGCATGAGACACAGTTCCAGATGTCCTGTGTCCTGATCACCCCTCCCAGCTGTAGGTGCTAAGCTTCAAATCTCAAATCCCCCCCCCCCCCCCCCCAAAAAAAAAATTGCTCCAAAACAGCAGAAGGGGAACAAAAACATTAGACACCCCATCATGCTTTGCACAGCATCAGGGGAAAAATGTACGGGCAGATTTCTTCTGTGCAGCTAAAAATGAGGCTCGGGTAAGAAAACCAAAGTTCTGATGCTGTGAAAGTGTTAAAGAAACACCAGGCCTTTTCAGTGCTGCTGAGTTGATTTTTAGTCTGGAGGTTCACTTTAAAGGGATACTGTAGGGGGGTCGGGGGAAAATGAGCTGAACTTACCCGGGGCTTCTAATGGTCCCCCGCAGACATTCTGTGCCCGCGCAGCCACTCACCGATGCTCCGGCCTTGCCTCCGGTTCACTTCTGGAATTTCTGACTTCAAAGTCAGAAAACCACTGCGCCTGCGTTGCCATGTCCTTGATCCAGCTGATGTCATCAAGAGCGCACAGCGCAGGCCCAGTGTGGTCTGTGTCTGCGCAGTACACTCCTGGTGACATCAGCGGGAGCGAGGACACGGCAATGCAGGCGCAGTGGTTTTCTGACTTTAAAGTCAGAAATTCCAGAAGTGAACCGGAGGCGGGGCCGGAGCATTGGGGAGTGGCTGCGCCAACACAGGATGTCTGCAGGGGACCATTAGAAGCCCCGGGTAAGTTCAGCTCATTTTCCCCCGACCCCCCTACAGTATCCCTTTAAATGAAACTGTAAAAAGTATAACATTTTAATCAAGGCCAGATTTATACTTTTTGTGCCCCAAGCCAAATATGTTGTGCCGCAGGGCCCCTCCCATTCCATGTGCAGCCCCTTCTTCTATGTGTAACATCCATGTGCTGCAGCCCCTTTCTTTCATGAACAGCTCCCTTGAGCATCAGTTTCATTTTTCATGTCTTGCTCTCCATTTTCACCCCCTCCTCGTCTTTCATATGTAGTAACTCCTCCTTCATGTCCAGGTGCCCATTGGCCTGCAGCCACCCAAGGCCCGGGTCCTTCCCAGAAATCCGGCCTTGACTTCAACCTTACTGCTGCAGTGGATCATAGGTATCTAACTCCATATCGTCAACATCCTGCATCCTTCTCACAACCATAGCAGTTGTTGTATGGCATTAGCTAGGTGGCTTTTCACTTTAAAATTTTTAGAAGAAAAAAGTACAAATAGATAAAAAGCAAAAAAACAAAACTACAATAAAATTAGTTTAAAAAGGCGAAGATAGAAGTTTACAAATGGAAATGATGTTATAAGATAGATGTAGTAGTGGCTGGATAGTGTCCTGGTTAAAGGGAACCTAAACTGAGAGGATTATGGATGTTTCCTTTTAAACAATACCAGTTGCCTGGCAGTCCTGCTGATCTCTTTGGCTGCAATAGTGGCTGAATAACACACCTGAAACAAGCATGCAGCTAATCCAGTCTGACTTCAGTCAGATAATCTGATCTGCATGCTTGTTGAGGGGCTGTGGCTAAAAGTATTAGAGACACAGGATCAGCAGGAGAGTCAGGCAACCGGTATTATTTTTAAAGGAAAAATCCATATCCTCCTCAGTTTAGGTTCCATTTAAGGGCTATGCCTTTAACATGGGAAACCAGGGCTTGAATTCTGGCTAGGGTCAGTAAGAAGTCCTTGGGCAAGACTTCCTAACAGTGCAGGATGGCCCCTAATGCTGGGTACACACGTTGTGATTTCCCGCTCGATGCGCAGGATCGATTTGATTATTTCCGACATGTTCAATCGATACAGCCGTCAATTTTGCATGCTAAGTATGCAAAATCGACGGCTGTATCAATCAAAACCTGATTGAGCATGTCAGAAATAATCGAATCGATCCTGCGGATCGGGCGGGAAATAGCAACGTGTGTACCCAGCATTAGTGGCTGCAGCTCTTGAGTGCTTTGAGCCAAACAGGAGAAAAGTGCAATACAAATGTTAGGATTATTATGTATACAAAGAGAGGAAGATGTCACATGGTTCAAGTATAAAGATGAAAAAAGAAGGTAGCAGAACAGAGGAAATAGGTACGGTACATTTTTCTTTACATTACATTTGCGCACCTTTTTTTGGTCGGGCATTTAGTACCTATCTTTAGCACTGTGCTTGATAGATATTCCCCCATATATATTCCATGTTTCTTCTTTTCAAACAGGTTATTTACTTTTATGTAGTTGTACCTCTGCCAATGCTAGTGAATGAAGATTGGATCATGCGTATACTCTCGTTGGTCAGAGTGCTATCGATGGAATGTGTCTCCCTTGCAAGCCCTCCTTTCTGCATACCCCCCTCTTGTTGGCCTTATCGTGTGGTAAGGCATTTACATCAAGAGTTACAGATTACCCAGAAAGCTCATGGTGAAATAGAAACTCCTAGGAGTGTGTAAGGGTCTAAAAAGGCCCAAAAAGCCTTCTTACTAAAATTGCTTTGTAAAACAGAAGTTTGCCTTCTTAGAACAGAAGGTATTTGCGATTATTCAGGCTGGCATGAGCATATGAGGTGTGCCACAGTGCATCACCTCCAGCGGTTCTGGAGGTGCATTTCGCTTTCAGGGACAACAAAGGGACAATTTGCATAATTATCAGTGATGCATTGTGGGACACCTCATATGCTCACTCCAACCTGAATAATCCCACAAAGCTTCTGTTTTAAGAAGGCAAAATTCTGTTTCACTTAGCATTTACAGCTAAGATACATGGTTGCCATTTGTTTGTTCTTTATGGACTTTCAATGTTGTTCCTGTTTGGACATTGAATTCCCCCAATGGACTTTAGCCTTCTGGAGCCACTTGAGTGTTTGCCCAGTATGCTCGGATGTGCTTTGGTTATCAGGAGTTACCTACCTGTATGCACCTACTTCTGAACCTGATGTATATATTTGTTATGATAACATTATGATTTAGGGACCATTTCCACAGTATGCAGTACGATGCGGCTACATAGACCTCTGTACAGAAACCAACGCACGGCAATGGAGCAGTTTCCATTGCGGCTGGTTTTGAGGAGCGTTCTGAGGATCTGCAGCATGCTGCAGATTCTCACACAGCCGCATCCGCCTGCCATCTCCTCCAATACATTTCCACATCTCCCAATGCCTAAGTGACGCGAATGGGAGCAGAAGTGATGTGTGGCCCCATTGGCTCCCATTCTCAAGTGGAAACTGGCCCTTAGGATGATTACAAGGGCGTAGCTTAGGAGCTCTGGGCCAGAGTGAGATTTTTACATTGGGCCCCCTCAAGCGCTCTATACATGGAGCACCAAACCTGCCAAGGACAGCTGCAGTGTCGAAGAGGTGTAGGCTGGGTTAACAGTCTATTAATGGTTACAACTAATCCATATACAGGGGATCAATACCAGCACAGTACCTAAAAAAAATAAAAAATAAAGATTATAATAAACTAATAAAGCAGTCAAAGGAGGCCCCCCTGGTTCATGAGCCTTGGTGGGGTCGCTACCTCAGCATCCCTATTGCTACCAGGGCCGGAGCTGCCATAGGAAAAAATGGGTAATTGCCCCAGGGCCCCAGAGCCTGTAGGGGCCCCCAAGGTGTCCCTCCCCCTTCTTAACTGTTGCTCCCCAGGGACTCTGCAGAGTCTTTGGCAGAGTAGCGTCTCATTTGTGCTGGCGGGCAGGTGAGACACTACACTGACATACTGTAACGATTGTGGAACTTTCTCCGTGATCAGTGCACAACGCGTGCGCTGACACGGCGGAAATCCTCCACAAGCGTATATTTGCAGGCACCCAGCAAAAGGTGCTACGCACCTGTAGAGGGAAATTCCTGTCGGCAGATGGCGCTGGGGAGTGCAGAGGAACCAAATCCTCTGTACCTCCACAAGTGCCAGACAGGAATTGTACGAAGCGCAGAACGCAATCGCAAGAGAGGCGATTGCGAATGAGATTGAGCAAAGGGATAGGTTGTATGTGTGTGCGCCAATCCAGTCGCCACCCCGCGACCGCGCACACACAACAGCAGATACGAAATAGGACCGCGATCGCGAGAGGTGCGATCGCCAGACGTGACACAAGGCAGATCAGAATAGAATACGAGGGTAGCAAAGGCACAGCAAATACAATAAGGAGATACGGAAAATAACAAACGCTAGCTAACCGCGAACACCGCACTCATTCGCAACAGTGCACGCGGTTATGCGCGATCTCCACGTGATAAGCACAATAGAGACAAGCACGCCTAACTAACCATTAACAAACAAACATGAAACAGAGGACGCGAGCGCTTGCTTAACGGTTACCTCACCGAGCCTGCAGCAAGCGTAGCGGACAAGACAGACACACGAAAACAGGGACAAACGAGAGATAGGATCCACAGCACTAGCGAAAAGTGGCTAGCATGATCCAGGTACAGAGTAGCAGAACAGAAGGATCCCCAGCGCTAGCGAAAAGTAGCTAGCGCGATCCCAGAAGACAGAACAGAAGGATCCCCAGCGCTAGCGAAAAGTAGCCAGCGCCATCCCAGGAGACAGAACAGAAGGATCCCCAGCGCTAGCGAAAAGTAGCTAGCGCGATCCCAGGAAACAGAACAGAAGAGATAGCTGGTAGCAACCGCTGCACCAGCTATACTCCAAGAACAGAGATCAGAACCATTTCCTGTCGACCACCATAGGGGCAGGACAATGGCAACAGGCAAGACAAGACAGAACAGGCAATACAGATAATACAACCTGACTGGGCTAGAAGGGGAGCCTAAAGCAACCCCCAGGAATTAACTATACTACATAGCAATGGCTGACACTCCAACAGTGTCCATTAGGAACAGACCATGGAAAGGAAATGACCAGCGAAGCATTGTGGGAAAGACATAGTACTTATAGTACACACCTCCAATGAATGTGGCCAGGCAATTTGCATGACAACGTATGCAAATTCCTCTGCAAGCACAAGCTGCAAAACTGACAGAAACTCTTCTTTCCAGAGTCCTGCAGCATGCAAACCTACACAAAGGTCAAAGGGCTGCCTGCCTGCACAGGCAGCTGAGCAAATCATCACACATACACACTGCAGAGGTCCCAGTGAGCACAGTTAAGTTGGGAGGTGAGTGGGGGAGGGTCAGCAGCCAGCTCCAGGGCCCAAGAGGGAAATGTGGCTGCAACAAAAGGCCCCTAATGACGATTTTTGGTGGGGGTGTCTGTTGGGGGGCCCCCAGGCTAATTTTGCCCTAGGGCCCCATTGTTACTTGAACCGGCCCTGATTGCTACCCCACTGGGTGATTATTATTTCTCCTTATTGTATGTTGCTGCCAAATTGTACCCAGCACCTCAGCCACTCAGCTTAGTATCACTTCCCTCATGTAGTAGCACCTAGTCATGCTGCACTATTTTCTATATCAATGACACTTGTAAGCCCACTTTGGGGTGTTTATATACTGTACATATGTGAGGTACAAATGAATAGATATTTACATAGAAATAGATAGAATATATTTTATTAATGTATTATCTTGCTTATCTGTCCAGCAGTGGCTGGGTAGCAGGAAAAAAGGCGCCGGCAGCTAATAGACGATTTAGGCGCCGCCATAGACTCTAATGCATTTATCCATAATACGGTGCCAAAAGCAAAAATGAGGGCGCCCGATAAATACCGTTTTCAACATAACATTAACATTTTTTAAATATGCGATTGTTTTAGAAAATTGTAGCATAGTTTTTGTCATATTATTTTGTTTGTAAGTACAAAATTTACTTATCAAATATGTTATCATTTCTATGTTTGTAAGGATGTTTGTGCAGGGGGTGTGGTTAGATTCAGGCCGCACCAGAGGGGTCTTAGGGTTAGGCTACCACCAGGGGGGGTCTCAGGGTTAGGCACCAACAGGGGCGGGTTTTGTGTGAGAGTAGGGTTAGGTTAAGCTGTATTTTTGAAATATGTAACAGTTTTTTAGGTAAATATCTTTGCGTTTTTATTTCCTGTTGGTGTTTTAAAACGGTACTTATCGTTAACATGTTTTTGGTTTTACTTCGCGCCCACTTGAAAATGATTTTTTTCGTTAATGCGATTTCGTTATAAAGCCACGCCCTTTTTTCCTTGCTCTTTTTTTCATGGAAGCAGTGGCTGTGTTTATATATTATGTCCACCAAAACACTTGTGTTTTACATGAGTAATACACGTTTATATAAAATCCTTATTTAATGTTTAATTTGATTCTGACTGCACACTAGATACTGGTGCTGTATCCTTCTCCGAATGGACTGCTTAATTAACATGTAAGCTCAAGGCTTCTGGGTCCAGTATAAAAAGAGAATGTATAGTGTTTTTATATTGTTTAATATAAAGAAATGTTTCTATTAAAAACCAATGAAATGTTCCAGGCAAGCGTTCCATTTATTATGATCCCCACCTTTTGTTTACATAGCAATTTCTTTAAGCAGAAAACATCTCACTTTACTGCAGCACTAAACAAGTCTCTGATGTTGTAAAAGGCAAATGTTCTAACTTGATGACTGATAATTAAGCCCTATTGATCTCTTCGGAGCCGTCCAACAGTTACAGAGGTGAAGCAAGAATATTTCTGTGCTTACAAAAATTGCCAGTTAGAGCAGGGGGCGGAGCTCCAAACAAGTACTCATTTTTTTTTGTAATCTACTCATTTCAAATAAAGTTTTATACAGTTTTTCTCAATAAATGCAACAAAAATTGAGGGGAAAAGAACACTATGCTGTACGAGCCCTTTAACCACTTGAGGACCACAGGCTTGCACCACCCTAGTGACCAAGATATTTTTTACAATTTAGACCACTGCAGCTTTAAGAGCTTACTGCAGGGCCGTACATATTAGCACACAAATGAATCCCCCCCCCCCTCCTTTTCTGCCCACCAACAGAGATTTATGTTAGTTGGCTCTGATCACTGCTTCAATGTTTATTTATGTTTTTGTGGGTTTTTTTAAAATAAAATTTGCATTTTTTTTTATTTTCACTACCCCCCTCCCTCCCGCCACAAGCCAATCACAGCGATTGGCTCTTATAGACATCAGCCTATGAGAGCTGATCGCTCTCTGAGTCTCCCAGGGGGACAGCTGTGAACCTGATTATTTGTACATACTTTGTTATACAAGCAATTGCATTAAATTTGCATGATATTGTTGTATGCGTGATTTATCAGTAAACACTTTTGCACAGTATTTCCCTGCCTCAGTGTCTGTGTTGCTGCAAACTGATCAATCCCCAGTTTCTCCATTCAGGCTTGTAACAGACATTCTGACACAGGTTTCTCCTTGCAGGGCTCTTATATAAGGAGGACACACCTGCTGCATGATTGAAATGCGTTTTCCCGACACACACCATGCAAAGCGGGTTGTGGCATAGTGGGGACAATAGTGGGCGTCATACAACTTGGCGAGAACTTGCATGCACTATCCACAGAAATCTTCCCAGGTGTGCTGTACATGGGAAAGTGTGACAGTAGTGTGAACAGTAACTCAAACATTTATGGACTATTATGTTACCATGGAGATCACACAGAAGGTGCAGTGCATCAGAATTGACAGCACTGCACATAATTGGAATGATCCCTGCAGCGGAAAGGAGGTTAAATCATGGCGTCCGAAAAGGCACCTGCTATTCATCGGGTACCATAATGTAGCCTCCTTGCAGCTAATCCCAGCTTTTTTTTTATTGGCGCCTATGGTGGCAGGGAGTAGGTACACTTAGGCATGGGAGTTAGTGTTAGGGCCTGTACACACTGAAAAACGCAGGCAAAAACGCAAGCGCATGCGTTTTTAAAGTGCCTGTAGTTTTAAAAACGCATGCGCTTTTGCCTGCGTTTTTTGTGCGTTTGCGTTTTTCTTGTAATTGCTGATTGGCTAAAGAATCCTTTGTTTTTTTTCTAGTTTACATTTCAACAGGAATCAGGACATTGCAGAGTCTTCTGGGATACTGACTTCTGAAAAACGCAGGCAAAAATGCAAGCGCATGCGTTTTTAATGCGTTTTTCATGCGCTGCGCTTAAAAAAGCGCAGCAGGCACTGCGTTTGCGGTTTTTTAAAAACGCATCGCACCAGTGTGTACAAGTCATCACGATTTTCATTCTTTTTCAAAAGACCTTGCGTTTTTAAAAACGCATGCGTTTTTAAAAACGCAACGCAAGCGCAGCAGTGTGTACAGGCCCTTAGGCAGTGGGGGTGAAGTGGTTAGGAGGAGTTCAGTGTGAGAGTAGGCAGGGGTGCATAGCTCCCAACTGTCCCTCTTTTGGATGGACAGTCCCTCTTTGGGAACCCTGTCCCTCTTTCAGGACTTTGTCCTTCTTTCTATGTAAATATATATATTTCTCTACTAACAAATGTGTTTGATTGACTCTAAACTGTATCTTTATAAGCATTGCACCCTCAACGTGTATAAAGATACATGTTACCACCCGCGATATCGTCCTGCACCAGCGGGAATGCGTGCAAAGGTAGACATTGGGGGCCGCCAACTCCAAGTCGGCAAAATGGAAACTAACTGACAGCGGGGGACCGGAGGAGACGTGACTGACGTCGAGGGCACAGGGTGGCTGCAGGGGGCTGGTATATGCCCCAGGTAAGTGAAACTCATTTTTTTTTTTTTGCCAGAGTTAAGGTTCCCTTTAAATTGATATATTACTAATTTTAAAATGTTACTATGAAGGAAAATGAACCAGGATAGAAAGGACCAGTGTGGTTTGAATTATAAAACAACATATTTTTCTTATGCCATCTTTATGGTATGTGTGACTAGGGGTGTGACGGAGGCGTGATCAGGGGTGTGGCAGGGCCGTGGCTTAACCTGCTGGGCGTTTCGATTATGCACAGCCACACAGCTGCGCATAGTTTTTAATACCTATTTTCTTTTTTAAATCATGTAGCTAGCCTAGCGCTAGCTACATGATACCCCCCTCCCTGGCGTATCCCTCCCGTATTCCTCCCACCCCTCTGACCGCCGCCGGCGCCTATGCCCGTCAGGAAATCCCGTTCTGAACGGGATTTCCTTGAGCACTTCCCCCGTCACCCTGGCGAGGAACGGAGTGACGTCATCGACATCATCGACGTCCTGACGTCACAGGGACTCCCGATCCACCCCAAAGCGCAGCCTGTCTGTGATTGGCCAGGCTGCGCACGGGGTCTGCGGGGGGGGCTCTTTCGCGTCGGGTAGCGGCGGATCGGCGGCGAGCGGGTAGGACACGCAGCAAGCAAAGTGCTTGCTGCGTGTTTTTTTTTTTAATTATTAAAATCGGCCCAGCAGGGCCTGAGCGGTGGCCTCCGGCGTCTCTGGACGAGCCTAGCTCGTCCAGAATGCTGGGGAGGTTAAGTGTCCCTCTTTCTCCTCTCAAAAAGTTGGAAGGTATGGGGGTGTAGTTATACATTACCTGCTCCCGAGCAATCGCATCTCCTTAATTTCCTTGTCAGTTTGCAGCTGTCCTGCAGTCAGCCAATCACCATGTGTCTTCAGTGCCTGCATGGTGATTTCTGGCTGCAGGACCCCTGTAAACTAACCAGGAAGTGGAGGAGATGCAATCATCCCCGGTACCAGGTAATGTATGATAGATGCCAGTAATGACATCTTGTTACTAAGGATATTTAATGTTTTAGGACATTTCTAAAACATTAAATAACCTTAATAGCAAGTTGTCATTGGCATCACCCAGCTCCATTTTTTGTGGCATTTTTTTGTTGGCTTCTCATATGTTTTTGGGGAAAGTCTGCTTTAACTCCCTGGTATTTTTTCATACTGTATAAAGCAGCACACATCCGGTCGTCCTTTAGCTCTTTGTCATTTTATGTCGCAGTGACAGGCCTGATTGATGTGGACAGGATTGTCCCTGCAGTAATGTGTCTGGGACCTTATCTGTACAGCTTTATGTCTAATATTTTGGTCAGAGCCAATGACCACAAAAGCATAACGTATAAAAGAGAAGTCGGGTAACAAAGGTCAGATGACCACAACACTATTGGCATCCACAGAAGCTACAAATCAAACCTAATTAGGCTTTTAAAGTAGATTTACTTAAATCGTTCTGTATCGTGACGTGATTCAATAAAGCAACGATCTGTAATGCAAAGTATACAGCTTACCGCAATCATTAGTCACCGAACCTCCGGTACAATTCTCTCACTGACAGCTGTTAAAGAAAAAAATATGATGAATACCGGTACATATATATTCAGGTGTACAGCAAGTCAAAAAAGGCCAACTTATTGTAGCTCCTTTTCCATGTGCTGCCCCTTCTTCCATCCAGGGCCGGATAACCCACCAGGCACCCCAGGCAGCCGCTTGGGGACCTGGTGGGACATACATCATTCAGGGGTCCCAGATGCCAGCCTCAAATTCCGCTGGGAGAGCAACAAGTAGCTGTCTGTTTGTGCTTGCATCCCGGACACAGCCAGCCCGCAACTGCTGTGAAAGCTCATTAGCCTATTCACAGGACTACCGTCGGAGCTGCCTTCCTGCAACTTGCTCTGCTCTCTCTGTATAGGGGCCCTGCAGAAGACTGCTACCTATGCTGCCTCTGCTCCACTTACACACAGAGGACACTCTGTCTGAACTTCTGACCCCCTGTGAGCTGCTGCTGCTAATGTTATCTCCCGTCTCCCAACCTCTAAGGAGGAAGGAACACGGACACTTGCAGGGACAGTGCCATGTGCAGACTTAAAGAGAAACTCCGACCAAGAATTAACTTTATCCCAATCAGAGGCTGAGACCCCCCTTTACATGAGAAATCTATTCCTTTTTACAAACAGACCATCAGGGGGCGCTGTATGACTGATATTGTGGTGAAACCCCTCCCACAAGAAGCTCTGAGTACCGAGGTACTTCTGGCAGTTTCCTGTCTGGAGCAGCTACATTACCTGCCAACAGTAAAAATGTCACCATGTGATAAATGTCAGAATGTAAATCTGGGAGAGGAAAGATTTTACCATGGGCAAACACTGACTAAATCATTTATACATAATTATTGTAAAAATAAAGCACTTTTTTTATTACATTATTTTCACTGGAGTTCCTCTTTAAGGGAAATCATCTCCATTCTCCAGCTGCTCAAGACAGAATCCCAGCATAACCTGCCCAAAAATTCCTAGGAAAAGTGAAGCAGCCAGCCTGGAGGTATGGTGAACACTGTGGCAGGGGAGAGGTTGTATTTTTCTTTTCTCTGTGAAGTTGCTATGGACAGTTGCCATGCACAGATATCATCACAAGGGTATATAGCTTCCTGGCATATGCCATTTTAATACAAGTCTGAAGCCACTTAAAGGATACCAGATGCAAACTAAGTAGGAAAAAACTGGCAGCTGTCCTGATGCCCACCCCCTTCTCCTCTCTGCCCCTCCTTTACTACCTAAATGCCCCCCAGCAGTCTCCTCTGGGTCAGGCGTTAGTGTGCAGACGCTGGCCAGACTGCGCATGTCCTACAGTGCATGCCCGTGGCCTGGAGCGCACAAAGTCACAACTACTTCATGCGCAGATCGCTCCCGGCCATGCGCTGTAGGACGTGCACAGCTGCCCGACTCTAGTGACCCAGAAGAGGTTGCCGAGGGGCATTTAGGTAGGATTGCATGGGCAGAGAGGAGAATGGAGGAGACAGCTGCCACTACATGCCTGCCTACTGCCCCCCCCCCCCCCCCCATATTTCATACTTAGTTCGCATCTAGTATCCTTTAAAAAGTCACATTCTCACCTATGGAGAGGGACGGCTCAGGATCTTAGAGCATTCCCGCTACTTTCGTGGTCTCCTTATTCCAGCACGGTCCCCAATTCAAATTTGTCACCTCCAGGAGCAATCGGAAGGCTTTGAAAACACTCATGTCCTCCAGGTGCTTCTGAAAATAAGCGGCTCCATACTGGGCATGCACTCCTGAGCGCTCACGCATGCGCAGTACGGAGCCGCCCATCTTCAGCTTCAGAAGCACTTGAGGAACTATGTGGCAGAATAATTCCCTGCAGTCTTTTGTCACCTGCTGCTTGACTTACATTTTCCGCATGCCTGATAACTTTTTCAGTCAATGTAGCAGGGGGCCCACGGCCATTGATCTGCTTGGGGCCCAGTCTTGTCTTAATCCAGCTCCTCTTCCATCCATGTACAGCGGACAGGGTTGTAAGTATAAATCATGAGCCCTCCCAGCAAAAAAACTTTGATGGGACCCCCACTGTTTTCACCCTTACACTTGCCAACCTCTGGTGACCGTGACACCCTGGGGACCCATCTATCAAGGGTCATAAAACAACTGTCACAGGAAGTGAATATGCCAGGGAACTCTCCAGAGACCTTAAAGAGACTCTGAAATCTCTTTTTTTACCTTATTTTGTTATAAAATCATCTTCAGCATTAAATTCTAAGTGGAATCATCGCATACCCACAGCAGATGAGTGATTTATTACTGAGAAATAGACCTGCAAAGTTCCACGACTGCAGGTCACAGATTATGCTACCCTGGAGAGGCAGAGCTTTGCGCTGTAGCTCTGTCTTTCCGCAATCAATCTCCGCCTCCTCCCCACCCCTCTCAGTGAAAGAAGACTGAGAGGGGCGGGGAGAGGTGGCGATCTGCAGAGATTGACTGCAGAGGAGGCAGAGCTACAGCACAAAGCTCTGCCTCTTCCAGGAAGAAAAGCCCTGGAACTTTGCAGGGGTATTTCTCAGTAATAAATCACTTATCTGCCGCGGGGATGCAGCGACTCCACTTGGAAGTTAATGCTGAAGAGGATTTTATAACAAAATAGAGTAAAAAAGGAGACTTGAGAGTTTCTTTAAGGAACCATGGATGAGAAAGCATGGCTTTGACGCACACCAGATGACTGTGCTTTTCTTAAAGGTAAAACTGAAGCAATAGGGATATGGAGGCTGCCATCAGGGTTGCTCACCAGGACTCTCGAATTCGAATGTACCCGAATTATCATGTAGATTTTCATGGTTGCCGAATTCGAATACAAATAGCGATCCTGTTCCTAAAGTCGAAGTCGAATTTTCCCGAATAGTGCCTCTCGAATTCGACCGTGATCACGGATTTTAACCCGTTCGGATTCAGCTACCGTCGCCCAAAACCTGCAGACTTTAAGGGTTAATAACAAAGCCCCCTTAAATGCCAGAATCACCAAATTTGCAGGTTATGTTAAGAAGAAAAGTGGGAACAAGTGGAACATTTTTTTTTTTCAAAAAGACCTTATACTTTTTGAGAAAATCGATTTTAAAAGTTCAAAGAAAAAACCGATACATTTAAATGCCGGTCAATGACAGATCGTGGGAAATATTTCCCAGCAGTTAATAGCAAAGGCTCCTTACATCCTAGCAACACCAAATTTGCAGGTTATGTTAAAAAGATAGTGGAAAACAATATTAAAAAAAAAGCTCAGGGTAACCTGTGTAGGAGGATTTCTCAGGCCCCGCTGGGCCGATTTTCAAAATTTTTTTTTACCTACACGCAGCTAGCACTTTGCTAGCTGTGTGTGGTACGTGATCGCCGCTGCTACCTGCTAATGCGCAGCTACCCGCCGCCCCGAGCCACCCCCCCCCCCCCAGACCCCTGCGCAGCCTGGCCAATCAGTGCCAGGCAGCGCTGAGGGGTGGATCGGGATTCCCTCTGACGTCGGTGATGTTATCCCGCCCTGTCGCCATGGCAACCGGGGAAGCCCAGCAGGAAATCCCGTTCTCAACGGGATTTCCTGCTTACTCTGATCGCCGGAGGCGATCGGAGTGCGTGGGGGGATGCCGCTGCTCAGCGGCTATCATGTAGCGAGCCCTGGGCTCGCTACGTGATTTAAAAAAATAGAGTAAAAAAAAAAGTGTTGCGCTGCCCCCTTGCCGCGGGAATTGGACCGGCAAGGGGGTTAAGGGGGCTTTGCTTTAAATTCCTTAAATTCGGTGGGTTTTGAATCACGAATTCACGGCTGAATTTCCCCTGCCCCGGATCCGAATGAATGCACACGAATCAAATTTGAGTACATTTGAATCGGTCGAATCCGATATTGACCCAGACCCGAATTTGAATGTACTCAAATTGAATTTGGGTACATTCAAGCATGCCTGGCTGCCATATTTTTTCTTTTAAGTGATACCAGTATCCTGGCAGTCATGCTGATCCTCTGCCTCTAATTCTTTTAGCCATAGACCCTGAACAAGCATATGCAGATCAGGTGTTTCTGACATTATTGTCAGATCTGACAAGATTAGCTGCATGGTTGTTTCTGGTGTTATTCAGACACTACTGCAGCCAAATAGATCAGTGGGCCTGCCAGGCAACTGGTATTGTTTAAAAATAAATAAATATGGCAACCTCCATATACCCCTCATTACAGTTGTCCTTTAAAGGACACATCCAAGCTCCGCTCACCGCCGGTGGCCCAGGGTCCCCTCCGGCGCAGGATGTCCACTGTGCCTGCACGAGCGGCTCTCAGAGTCGCACTGACATCATCCGCACAAGCGCAGTACAGTCCGGAAGACGTCAGCAGGACGAGTGAGCTGCATGCTGGAGCGTGCCTATGACAGCCGATCACTTCCCAGCCTATGGTGGGGACAGCCATGTCACACAGCTGTCCCCAGTACAGCGCTGCCTTAGATCGCAGCGCTGTACGGGTAATTAGAGGATCGCCACTGGAAGAGTGTTTATTCCTTAACCTTCCTGGCGGTATGATTCCCGCGGCCGAGGGTTCTGTTAACCTATTTATTTATTTTTTAGCATGTAGCTAGCCTAGCGCTAGCTACATGCTTCCCCCCTCCCTGCGGCGTCCCCCCGTACCGTCTGATCACTGTCGGCACGCTTGCCCATAAGGAAATCCCGTTCTGAACGGGATTTCCTTGAGGGCTTCCCCCGTCGCCATGGCGACGAACAGAGTGACGTCATCGATGTCGTGACGTCACAGGGAGTCCCGATCCACCCCATAGTGCAGCCTGCCGGAGATTGGCCAGGCTGCGCAAGGGGTATGCGGGGGGGCCCTGTATCGCGGCGGGTAGCGGCAGATCGGCGGCGATCGGACCAAACACGCAGCTAGCAAAGTGCTAGCTGCGTGTTTGAAAGAAAAAATTATGCAAATCGGCCCAGCAGGGCCTGAGAAATCCTCCGCGGCGGCTTACCCTGTGTCCAGCACGGGGTTACCGCTAAGGAGGTCAATGCATTAGCCAGCACATCGTTTGAGAATTGTTTTGGGGCCTTGGAGGGTCCCTTTCATCAAAAGGCAATCAGCAGGGGATCAGAAGGGGTCAGGAGGCAATTTGTATTGTTTAATAATTTAAATAATAAATATGGCAGCCTTCATATCCCTCTCTCTTCTGTTGTCTTTCAGGTATAACCCCATGCAATTCTGTGACTTGATCAAACATAATCCTAAATTAATTATGCAGAAAATATTGAAAATAACTTACCAGTTCAAAGATCCACAGTAACCAACAATTTCCTATTCACAACCCATTCAGTCTGAGAGGACAGCTCCTCCTCCTTCCCCACCACACACAGGAGGAGAGTGATTGCCAAGCCAGCTGAAGACACACCTCCCTGCTGACTGATAACCTATCCTAGCTTCAAAGTGGCCACACACAATACAACAAAATTGCCGTAAAATCAGATCATTCTATATTTGTGATAGCGTTTTGCAAGTGATTTTGGGAGTGATTTCCCTGCTCCTATATAATTCATTAGAATGGAAAAGCTCCCAAAATGCTGAATGTCCTGCGAATTCGATTTCCTTAATCGCAATCACTCTAGTGGAATCTGCCCCATCCATTTACATTGGCAGAGTACTTACGGGAATCGCTGGTGATGCCTGGCAGCCCTGCTGATCTATTTGGCTGCAGTGGTGTCTGAATAACCGCCGAAATAAGCAGGCAGATAATCTTGTCAGATCTAACAGTAATGTCAGAAAGGCCTTTTTCACATCTAAAATTGAAATAGCTGACGGCAGCGGATTACAATTTTGTGAATGATTTTTCCCCCCTCCTGGCGCTTACCTGCGCGCTACGATTTTGTATAAAGTGCTTTTCATAGCGCTTTTGCAGAGCGATTTCTTTTTTCACTTCCTGACGCAAGTCAGGAAGTGAACACTTTGACCCGGAAAAGAATAAATACGATGTATTTATTCTTAAAAGCGCAATCGCCGCATGAAACGATTTTGTGAGCGCTTTGCGTTTTTTCTGTACCTTCCATTGAAGCAAAATCGCCCCAAAAATGGGACAGGCAGCCCTTTGCTGAGCGGATCGGAAACAAACCGCTCAGATGTGAACTCTCTCATAGGGAATCATTGCACAAGCACTTTTAGGGCTATTTTGAAAATCGCGGGCGCTTAAAAAAACGCAAATCGTCCTAGGTGGGAACAATCCTTCACACCTGATCTGCTGCATGCTTGTTAAGGGTCTATGGCTAAAAGAAGTATTAGAGGCAGAGGATCAACAGGACAGCCAGGCAATGTGTATTGCTTAAAATTAAATAATTAAAATATGTCAGCCTCCATGTCCCTCTCACTTCAGGTTCCCTTTAATTATTGTGTGCCATTGCTCTGTGATAAGTACATAGAGCAAGGGGCGCCAGGATGCAACGTTCAATTTTTCACTGTAAACCCAACAGCCGCGTGAAGCGACCAGCCAGTGAGTGATTTTCTGTCACTGGACGTGTCATAGCAATAAAGAAGGTTTTTGTGTGTTCCCTGTCAAGGCTCTATCTAATCAGAGTGTCACAGGAGGGGAGAACTCGCTCAGGAGATGTATTTAAGTTGTTCTGTCACTTACAGGCACATTGTGAAGCCATCCAGATGTCTAGATTAAAGGCTTGATCTACATGTACCTGGCACAGGGTACTTAATCAGGAGTCGGAATTATATTGATGCAGCAAGATTACCACCTTTACTCAGCACTGACGAGGAGTGGAAGTGGAAGGCCAAGTCCGGTTTATTTCCAAACTTACGGGCTTACACTTTGAGAAAGTAAATGAGGATGGCAAAGTGCAAAAACTTAGCTTTAAAGGGGCACGTTGGCAGAAAATTTTAAAATGTTAAATATGTGCAAACATATACAAATAAGAAGCATATTTGTTTCCAGAGTAAAATGAGCCATACATTACTTTTCTCCTATGTTGCCGTTACTTACAGTAGGTAGTAGAAATCTGACAGAACCGACAGGTTTTGGACTAGCCCATCTCCTCATGGGGAATTCTCAGGGTTTTGTTTATTTTCAAAATCACTTAGTGAATGGCAGTTGCTCTGTCCAACTGCCCAAAAACTGTGTAGCGAGCAGGGAGGCTGGCCAGCATTATTGTTTAGAACTAGTAGACTTAAGCCCGTTTAAAAACAGGCTCTATCTCTTCATAGGGGATTCTCAGCAAGGCTTTTATTCTTTATAAAGATATTCCCTAAAAAGGATTTAAACAATGATGCTGGCCAGCTTCCCTGCTCGCTGCACAGTTTTTTGGCAGTTGGACAGAGCAACTGCCATTCACTAAGTGTTTTTGAAAATCAAGAAATCCCTAAGAATCCCCCATGAAGAGATGGACTAGTCCAAAACCTGTCACTTCTGTCAGATTTCTACTACTTACTGTAAGTGATGGGAACATAGGAGAAAAGTAATTTATGGCTCATTTTACTCTGGAAAAAACATACTTCTTATTTGTCTATGTTTGCACATATTTTAAATGTTAACGTTTTTTGCCATAGTGCCCCTTTAAGGGTGTGGGCTCAAATTTAAAAAAGGGGCCTCGCAAGTCGCAAACCCCCCCCCCCCCTTCTTCCTCACTGGTTGTCATGTGGGTGCTGAATGCAGATGCTGAGTGCCATGTGGGCTCTGAGTGCAGGTGTAAAGGATAGCGGAGATACCGCCGCATGGGCAAGTGGCATGGCGGCTATCTCCGCGTATCAACCGACAGTTCCTGCCGCGCAGCTACATGCTGCTAATTTGCCTGGTCCTTCTAGTGCACATAGATTGAGAGCTACGCGCGCGTGCCAGGCGACAGGACCTTTATGCAAGTAAGAGGGGAGTCAGCTGATCAGCCGGTCAGCTGACTCCAAGCTGTGCTCCGGATTGGCTGAGTGACTAAGGTGGCGCTGTGGAGCGCTTGGAGTATATATAGGACCTGCCTGTCAGTTGCTGGTTGTCTGCTGTTGCAAATGCTAACGTGTTAGCACTCAGACCCTAGTCAGATCTTACAGTGTGTTAGAACCAGCAGGAGCTGGGAATTCACACTTAGCCAGTTTCCGTTGATAGCTTAAAGTACTAATTGCATTGTGATATCTGTGTACTATTCTTTAGTCTAGATCCCAGGTGTTGAAACCAAGGACTTCACACCTAGACTAGGATATAGCTATATTGCTACTGTGTATCTGTTATGATCTTCTGCTTTCCTGACTATTCTCCTGTTTGCTGATTCGGTACTTCTGCCTATCTGATTATGGTTGCCGACACTGCCTGAATCTTACACTGAATCAGCCTTCCGACGTTGTACCTTATCTGTCCATATGTTGCCGACCTCGCTTGTCTGACTTTCCTATCCTCTCCAGTGGGCCTAGCCATTAGTGAGGAGTTGCTAAAGCGCTGTCACCTACCTCCTAGGTGATCAGTCTCTACAGCATTGTCTGTAAACACTTGCTCCTCAAGTGTCTGCTAGCTGCGGTAGATTCTTAATCACCCGCTCCTTGGGTGATCATCCTTGCAGCTCAGTCAGTGGTCCCTGCTCCTCAGGTGTCCACTGGCTGCAGTACAGTCTGAATCCTCTGCTCCACAGGGGATCCTTGGCTGTAGGGTGGTCTTAATCACCTGCACCTCAGGTGATCATCCTAGCAACACAGTCAGTGGTCCCTGCTCCTCAGGTGTCCACTGGCTGCAGTAAAGTCTGAATCCGCTGCTCCTCAGGGGATCCTTGGCTGTAGTGTGATCTTAATCACCTGCTCCTCAGGTGGTCATCCTTGCAGCACAGTCAGTGATTCCTGCTCCTCATGTATCCACTGGCTGCAGTGCAGTCTGAATTCCCTGCCCCTCAGGGGATTCTTGGCTGCAGTATTGTCTGAATCTCCCGCTCCTCGGGAGATCTCCTCTCCTCTTTACTGTCGCACCAAAACACAATTCCACATTGGTTGTCCTGTGTCTAGCTGTACTAGTATTATTGGTGATTCTGCAGATCACCACATAATCAGGTATAGCATCTGTATTATTGGTGATACTGCAGATCACCAATAATCAGAAAAATCTGTGTTGCTGACACCAATCGTTACAGCAGGTACAGGTTGTCATCTGGCAATGGGTGAGTATCGAGTGTCATGCGGGTGTTGATTGTTGATTGATTCAAGCACCTACTGCAGACTGTCCCTCCTGCTCTTCCTGGCAGCTGGTGATATATCGCCTAATCCCGGGCCACAGCCTGCTGCCAGACAAGCATCCCCTGCTGACCTGCTTCACACACTTCACAGCCCTCTGTCCACAAATAACCTCAACATCCATCCTCGCCCCAACCTTATTTCCATCCATCCCACCCACAAACACATGCTCCCCCTACCCTGTGGTCTCTGGAAAGCCAGATCCGTCTGCAATAAACTTACAGCCGTCCACGACCTCTTCCTCTCCAAATCCCTCACCATCCTTGCACTCACTGAGACATGGCTCACCCCCTCTGACTCTGCCGCAGAGGCTGCCCTCTCATACGGGGGGCTTCACCTCAGTCACACCCCCAGACCAGACAACAGGACCGGGGGAGAGGTGGGTCTGCACCTCTCCCTATCCTGCACATTCCATGTCCTCACTCCTCCTCCCTCCCTACAATTCACATCATTTGAGGCCCACACTATCCGCCTCTGCAATCCCCTCCCAGCCATTGTTGCGATCTTATACCGCCCTCCGGGCTCCACACGACAATTTCTCGACAACCTTGCCTCCTGGCTCCCTCACATCCTCTCCTCTGACCTCCCCACCATCAGAGTGTAACAGAGCTAACATAGACCATAGAATAGGGGCCTAGAAGTGGGGGAAGACATAAGTAAATAGATGTAATTTGATCACAAATTATGCTAAAAATGCCATTATTTTTAAGAAAAAAAGCATTTTCCTGGTGAATAAGCCACACCCCTCTTATCAACAGGCCCCCAACACTTTACTAAAGGTGTACATAGCATCGTCATGAAGTATCAGAGGAGATTGTTTACGCCGTACCCTCCATGTCCGCAGGCTGCTGTGTCCCCAATATAAGTGAACACATTACTCAATAATAAATATCATTACACCAGATTGCCATGCGTTCCATTGATCTCCCCCTGCGTGATTTATCAGTCTTTCCAAAACATGCCAATTCATTCTCATGATTTCCAGAAGTGCCTTAATCAATGAAAATCAGACGAACCATATATTTCACTTTACTCCTCCCCCCCCCTCCCCCATACGCCATAAAAGAGCTTCATAGCCCATTGTGTATTCCATTTGTATGAAATGCTACATTACATTCTGCCAGCATTAATCTAGAGCTCTGCATTCCAGCCCTGTCCTCACCTGCCTGGGAAATGCCACATGTGCAGCTTATAGATCTGACACCGTGATCTATTAGAAAAAGTTACATCTGACTATGCTCAATGAAAAATGCCATGATTAAATACTATCATTTCGCCACGCCGAGAGATCCATTACAATAATCATTTGCAGACATATTAAAATCTAAAAGCTTCAATTCTGTTTGCTTGCGAAGTTAATGTGTTGATTAATCACCTGTAAGGAGAGCCATTTCTATTTAATTAGAGAATATGATGTTTTCCTGCCAAGTCTTAGAGTAAACAAATGTGTTTCTTGCTTTGTGGCGGCCTTCGGGAAACCAAAAATTCTCTCCGGGTTGTGGAAGGATGAAGCCTGGCAGGACATCTGAGGACCTGCGCAAACGTGTGCTCGTGTGGTGAGTGCGAGCGCAGGGTAAAGGTATGTACAGACATTGAAGGGAACCATTTTTAGCACCCAGGGCGTCTAAATAGCACATTAAAAATGCATGCTAACAATGCAGCTCATTAGAAAGAAAAACTTCCATTGTACCTCATCTTTTTATATTTAAAAGTTTAGCAGAGGCTTTTATTACCCTACCTCTGTGGACATCAAGACCTGCTGGACGGTAGCAATTTCAGGCAGATAAAAACTGATGTGATTATTGCACACATTTGCAGAGAGCAAATAAAAGCCTTCATCAGTGGGTGGGGAGAGATAATAATAAAAATCTGAACATTTGTATAGCAATCTTCTCCTGTTGGAATCAAAGTGCTCAAGAGCTGCAGCCACTAAGGTCGCACTCAAGGGGCCTCCCTGCAGTGTTAAAAAGTCTTGCCCAAGGACATCTTACTGAATAGGTACTAGCCCTAGCCAGGATTCAAACTCTGGTCTCCTATGTCAGTGATCTGCAAACTTGGCTCTCCAGCTGTTAAGGAACTACAACTCCCACAATGCATTGCAGGAGTCTGTCAGCCACAGTCATGTTTCATAAAGGCAAATGCATTGTGGGACTTGTAGTTCTTTGACAGCTGGAGAGCCAAGTTTGCAGATCACTGTCCTATGTCAAAGGCAGAGCCCTTAACCAGTACACTATTCAGCCACTGTACACTATCCAGATTGCACACTATGCCTCAAAGAGTTTAGAGAAGTCACATATGCTATCTTCACACCTGCCCCTATATACATAAGGGCAGCAAGAAGGGGAGGGGGGAACGTGGCAGCTCCTATGCTATTAGAAACCAGGTGAAACTGCAGGAAAACATTGTGCTTGGTTCCCTTTAAAGCAAATCTGTAGTGATTAAAAAAAAAATGTCTGATCCTTACCTATTGAGAAGCAAGGCTCTGGATCCTATTGAGCCTTCCTTGTCCTCTCGTTCCAGCAGTGTCTCCTGGTAAAATTGTGCCACCTCCATGAGCTCTTGGAAGGCTCCGGGAGCACTTATGTCCTTGATTGCTCCCCAGGATGGGTTTCTCCACGCTTTGCTTGCATGAGCAGTACGAATCCGCCCGTCTTCGGGAGCACTCGGAGACACAGCGCTCCTGAAGCCTTCTGAGGGTTTCCGAAGGTGTATTTGACAAGTTTGTCAAATACATACAATGTGGGTGACAGTGCTGGAACGAGAGGACACAGAAGGCTCCTCCTCTTCCTCCTATCTGTTACCAACTCCAGTCTTCACTCTTCAGCTGTATCTGGGAAAGGGGAGGAGCTCCATGTACAGCACTCCTCTCTACACTGTTTCCCCCCACTCACTGGCTCCTACTACCTCATTCCTCAACTGGCCACAGGTGAGCTGCAGGATGTTTGTGAAGTGTTATGTGTAACTCTGTGTGACATCCTCCATCCCCTATTTTTGTTAGGGATGGTTTCGTGGTAGTGGAATCACAGCCATAGGCTTTCAATAGTCTAGTGCTTTGGGAATCACCAGTGATTTCCCAAAAGGACAAATCGCGACCAAAAATGCTCTAGTGGTCCACGGGCCTAAGGGCAGGTTCAGACGGGTGCTGAACTGGCAGTAAATAACGACCACATTGCTCATTGTTTAAGAGTTGTCCATTGAGATGTACAGGATCGCCCAAGAGTGCTTCAATGTACCCCGGCAGGAGTAAAACCATAATGCGAACAATGGAAAGTGCCCCCCCCCCCCCCAGAGGCTGCTAAATACTCTTCTGCTCGCTAGCAGAAAAGCATTTGAGAAAGACACCACTCTTAACCATCGCTAAAGGTGTTATTATTTTTGGTATTTCTGTTTATGCCAGTTATTTTCCTGACCCTGGACCATTGCTGGCATGCTCTTGTTCAGAAAAGTCTGGGGTGTTACTATTGGCCAACATTTTCTAAACTATCAGAATATCAGACCTCACTCTAGAAGGTCCTCTAGTCTGGTGAGATACCAGAAGAGGGGAACGTGGTGGTGGCTCTGGACTACCTCACAAAGTGCTGTAGCTGTTCCCACAATGAGTTGCACCGGGACATCTCCTCCTGCTGGTCCTATCCCTCCCTTCTGCTCAGAAGAAAGCCCAGCAGCCCATATGCTAACTGTTCGAGGGAAACTGTTAGCCAATACAATCACAAACAATTGTTTTGGCCAAAATTTGTCCCAAGTGTATACATAGATTTAGGGTGGTGTTTAGCCCTTAATTGACTAAGGTTGGTGAACACTGAAGAACATACATGATTCAGTACTTACAACCTGAATTTTTATAAAATGATGTGCTTATAGGGTGCCACATTGTTTCCTATTCTCACTTGGGTCAAATCAAATTAGTGCAATAGAGGAGTGCGGTCACATGGTCAGAGGTCGTCTTAGGTTTATTACAAAAGTTTTTACTGCACATGATGGACACACCCTACATTAACTAAACCACTTATTCACTAACCTTTTAGCAAACCTTACTATACCTGGATAACTCAGACAAGAGTTTCAAACATTTGCTACTGAATAGTAGATATCTATTTTTAAATAAATCCCAACCACATATGCAGGATGCCTTATGTTATCCCAGTTTTCCATTCTTGCACAGCCTTAGTAAATCAAGCCCTTTGTGTTAAATTAAGGCTAGTGGGGTTTCAGCAAGGCCGGATTTATACTTTTTTTCGCCCCTAGGCCAAGTATATTGGAGCTCCCCTTCCAAGTGCAGCACTACTCCTCCCATTCCATTTGCAGCCCCCTCTTCCATGTGAGCAAATGGGTGGGAATTGGAATGATCCCCTAAAAGGTACTATCAGGCAGTCCTAGTATAGGGAGCTCTGTGTTCTTCTAGATAGGTAAAAGACGAAAAGAAGAGAGCCTTCTATAAGAGGTACATCCAACTGTATACTGTCCTATCCAGGACTGGTCTCACCTGGTTCCAATGTAGCTGTTGTCAGAAACCAGCCAGAGAAGGTGTGTGTCCCTTTGATGCCAGCCAGGGACCAGGCTCTCGTGGAGGCAGCCAGAAGTAGAATCCCCCAGGGATGAGAGACAGTGCAGGGTCCTTCACACGATAGCGATAGTCCAGGTGCGAATTGGGGATGCCGACCCGACCCATGCAGAGTGGTGTCCACGTGTCCCAAGGCTGAGTGCAGGGAAATGAGCATTCGGTAGTTAGACGACACCACATGGCTTTAGCAAAGCAAACAGTGGGGGATGCTGGATGACTGAGAAGGTTTATTGGGTATACAGGACATAAAAAAGAGGGCACAGACAACCAGTTTCTCAGAAATTCGGCTTCCGTTTCATGACCTCTGAGCCGCTAATGGCTTAGGCCAAGTGGATTCTACTTCTGGCCACCTCCACAAGAGCCTGGTCCCTGGCTGGAATCAAAGGGACACACGCCTGGGCCTTTGTGGCCTTTGCAGAAGGGTTTTAATGATAGTCTAGTGTTAGACATAGGCATATGAAAGGAGAAGGGGGGGGGGGGGGGCAGGATTTATGCGAGGGGTTAAGGATAGTATTAGGGCAGCATGGTGGCAAAGCTGCTGTTACAGTACTCGTATCTTGCAGGCAGCATGTATGTTATAGATGTTCAGATGCTAGCAATTTTGAGCTACTGCAGATTTTATGGTAACTGTATTCAAGCTATCAATACTTACCTTTCATATTCCGGGCATCATGGTGATGTAGTAGTGGTTATCCCTCTTGAATTGCAGTGGTGGGTGTTCAGTTCAAATCCCAGCCAGGGCACTATCTGCACAGAGTTTATATGTTCTCCCTGTGTCTGTGTGGATTTTCCCTGGGTATTCCGGTTTCCTCCCACATTCCAAAAACATACAGATAAGTTAATTGACTTCCCCTAAATTTGCTCTAGACTATGAAACATACACTACACACATAGACATATGACTATGGTAGGGATTAGATTGTGAGCTCCTCTGAGGGACAGTTAAGTGACAAGACAATATACCCTGTACAGCGCTGCGGGAGATGTTGGCGCTATGTAAAAACTAATAATATTACTGTCAGCATTAATCTCTGCAACTCCTGTGTTTGGCTTATGTGCAGGCACCCTGTGCACTGTCAGCATTAGGGCCAGATTTAGGCCAAGGCAAATAGGCCATGGCCTAGGGCACCACAGGAGCAAGGGCACCAAAGCAGCAGGCTAAACTGGTGCAGCATTTGTAAGCTTGCAAATGCTGCCTGCAATGCAGGGAGATCAGGCAAGCACCTGACCGTGGTACTCTGCTGCCAGCTGCCTGTGCAGCCGCCACTTTCCTCTCTGTGCATGTTGGCGTTGTGGCGGACAGCTACGGACTTGGGTAGCATTGGAGAGGAAGGGGAAGAGTAAGCTTCTGCACTAGAGACGAGCAGGGGAGTGAGTGACATAGATGGCTGTCTGCTGCAGTGTGGAGGCGAGTTGGCTACCTATACTGAAATTGGGTGGGGAGTGGGAAAGGGAGGGATTAAGGGAGTAATTTGGCTACCTATACTGGAGGGGGAGGGGCCCTCAGGCTACTTATACTAAAGGGAGATGGGGTCACTTAGATACCTATACTGGAGGGGGGGGGGGTCATCAGGCTACCTATACTAGAGGGAAGGGGGGAGGGGTCATGTGGCTACCTATTCTGGAGGGAAGGGGGAGGGATCATCTTGCTACCTATACTGAAGGGGGGGGGGGGGGGGGGGGCGACTGGTGACAGTGGCCTTTGGCGGTAAAGAGAACAAATCCGGCCCTAGTAAGCATCGCTGATATGCTATTTTCACACTCTCTCCATGAAGCACACCGCCGGTATGCAAACCTACCGCATCCGTTTCACCTGTTTCCCCATTCAGTGTGACACACAGAAGCAAGGACATACAGTTACTTACTGTACATCGCTGCCCTTCTCCTGTACACATGCTGTGACGCAATCAGTAGCAGCTAATTATTCATACTCCAGGTCAACAGCATTCCTTCTGGCTAATTGTTACTTAAGATCCATACAACACTAATTCAATTTCCAAGCTTCTAACTTGCTTGAGTTTCTCTTTTCCTGCTAATTAAGAACAGTGGGCTAATAGGAATTCAATTAATTGCAGATGGCAGGGCGCACGCTGTAAGGCAATGACTTGGGATAATTTAACAATGGCGGGGTCACTTACTGCAAAAGTAAGAACACAGCGCTACAAGGATTGCTACCCAACTAGTAACAATGTGCGAGCCCGGATAATGAACTTAAAACAATACTAATTAGCAGGCGCAGACAAAAGGATTTTTAAATTAAAGGATGTGTGCTGTGATCCTCGCTGGCTGCTTGTAAAACAGCTCTAAGCCGGCGTAATCCCTTTTTTCCTCTTTTTTTTTTTTATTCTTTAATTCCATGCGATACGCAAAGTGCAAATGAAGCGGATTGGCGGGTCGAGTTCAACTTCTGAGGAAGTGTGATACATTCACCTGTGACTATTCTTCCCGGAATGATAAAATAAGAGGAAGTCTCCGAAGGGTTCGCGGTGCCTCTTTGGGGTCCCCGGAGATCAGGTGTCAAACATGTCTATCAGATCCTTGAAAAGGCAAGAGAAAAGGATTACTCCGGGCTATTGTGAGACAGTTGTCATTGACTGATCAGGCCTTTTGAGCAAGGCTTCCCAGTCAATGGAGCCACCTGAATGGATGAAAGAGAGACAGCGCGCTAACAAACAAGAGACTATAGAATATTCATTGGGCATCTGCGGAGGAAAGATTAATGTATTAGAAATTAAAATGGGCCCGGGACGTATGATCTTGCTCTAACACTTGGCCAGACCTGTGTCACCCTCTGCCTATTGCCTGAAGTCGGGAGACAATCCTGCCAAGGTGGCGCAGAATCATTAAGCAGCCTGCTATTGTGCCTGGTGAATAATAACACTCTCCCCTCTATTCTCTGCCCACAGCTGACAATGAATAATTCCAGAGCTATTTGCAATGTTAACAGCACCTATCTGGGCCATCCATTCCTTTACGATAAGGACGGGGAAATATGCATTTCAACAGTCTGTACAGATACCGATTCACAGGCGCTTGAAAGGACACCTGTCACTCAAGACGAGGACCTGTCAGTCTAGGCGGTGCGGCGGTAGCAGGAAAATGGTCACGGCGATTATCAGCTTCCTCCTTTCATTTTTTTTTCTTAATTCCAGATTTTAATGCAGTTACGTTCCGGCGTGAACTGACAAGTGATTTACACTCACGACAAAACGGACTTGCCAGGAAGGCCGAGGCTATTCTCTTTGGCTGCCATCTTCTTTTAAGGATTACAACTGTGAAATATAATATCGAGAGATCTGATCTAGGCCAGGCTGAATGTCATTATGCCTCACATTGAAAGCGTTTAATCGGTTTGCTGACACAAAGGTGACAATGATAAAACTATCGCTTTGACGTCATAATCAGATGAGTTGGGGGGGAGGGGGAGATGCTGGTGAAGTCTTTGGCTCTGGTCAGATATGTTCGTCAAGGAGAAAAAAGATCTTGTTATGTGGGAAATTCATGCAGGACAGTCTGTCTCTGACAATGTATACAGCATGTCGTGCTCAGTGGTGTCAGTAAAGGAGACACAATTGATTAATGAGATTCAGAACCACCAAGATTTTTGTGAAGTGGGGCAAGAGGAACCTAGTCTGTCAATGCTCACAGAGCAATCAGTCTTTGCAAGTTCCATCCTAGTCTGTGACAGTGGTCATGCTGTGGTTGCGGTCTCTGTCAGAGGTCAAGGAGGTGTGTTCCCAGTCTCAGTCAGAGGTCAAGGTGTGGTCCCAGTCTCTGTCAGAGGTCAAGGTGTGGTCCTTGTCTCTGTCAGAGGTCAAGGTGTGGTCCTATTCTCTGTTAGTGATCATCAAGGGGTCAGTCTCTGTCAGAGGTCAAGGTGTGGTCCTGGTCTCTGTCAGAGGTCAAGGTGTGGTCCTGGTCTCTGTAAGAGGTCAAGGTGTGGTCCTATCTTCTTTTAGAGATCATAGTGTGGTCAGTCTCTGCTAGAGGTCAAGGTGTGTTCTCAGTCTCTGTCAGTGATCATAATATGGTCAGTCTCTGTCAGAAGTCGAGGTGTGGTCCTAGTCTCTGTCAGAGGCCAAGATGCGTTCTCAGTCTCTGTCAGTGATCATAGTGTGGTCAGTCTCTGTTAGAGGTCAAGCTGTGTTCCCAGTCTCTGTCAGTGGTCACAGAGTGGTTATTATCTCCACCCTAGTTTCTATCTATGAACACAGTGCAGTCCCACCCTCTCAGTGGTTGAAGTTCCATCCCATTGTCTATTAATGGTAAACAAGCAGTACAACACTGGGAGCACACTACACAGTAACCATCAAAGTTGGGTCACATTCAGGGGGACAACCAGAATCTTCGAAAAATACAAGGACATTGAGAATCCAGGATAAAATACGGAGGCACTGGGAGGTTGGCACACAGAAAAGGAGCACTGGGAAGCTGGGAAACAATACAAGAGCACTGGGAAATTGGTTCACAAACAGTGGCGTGGTAGTATGGGATGCAGAGGTTGCAACTGCGTCAGTGCCATTGAACCAGGTGTGACGAACATTACGGAAGTCGTGCGCGTAGTCGCCATCGATTTTCGCATAGTCGTGCGCAGTCCCTGTCAGTCCCGGGTAAATGCACAATAGATGTCAATTTCCCTCTCTCTTACTGAGAACAGTAACCTTCCCCCCACATCCTGTTCAGGTCAGGACAGAATTCACACTTGGCTAGCTCCCCTGCCGAGAAGCCATTTGGTACATAGCTCATCTTTCCCCAAAAGGAAAACCAGCTCAAACTGGTTGAGATTCAAAATTTCCCTCCAAGCGTATAGCTTCACACAAAGGGAACGTTAACTTATTAATAATTCAAAATAGGTTTGTCACAGCAAGACCAAAATTACATTTCCTGATACCTAGGAAACAGGTCTATAATTCACATGAATTATCATTCTCTAGCTATCAGGAATCAATTGAGAAACCGCTTTATCCGGCATGCGTAGAGCAAATTCGTTAGACTAGGCGTGTATAGTCTCATTTAATACAGAGTCGCATGCTGCGTATGAATATGGTCTCGGATCTGCGATGCACCCATCTGGGGCGGAATTACACAAATTATTAATAATTGGTACATTCCTTGCTCCAAGTCTGTGGGTGGTAACCTGACTTGCCAGGAGGTAACCCTGCCTCCAACACACCTACTTTCCAGGTAGTGACCGCCCCAAAACCCTGGTCAGTAAAAAGCGTTTGCAAGGAACTCCACCCAGTTCTTCAATTTACATCGACTAGGGAAGTCCAGACATGTGCTCACGGAAGAACCGGGCGCATGTTGTGTACAAAGGACTTTTAAGCTGAATGCCTACGTTTAAACTGGACTATTTTCTTCATGATTCAAATGGACTGCTCAGCTAACTAAGTAAGAACTTTCTGTTTTATTCCTTTTATTTTTAAGCTCTGTGTTTTATATGTTAATAGGTGTATATAACTGTATGTAATGCATTTGTGTTATTAAACGTTTAAAAATCGTTTAGCGGTTATGACCTGTTGCTGAACATACACAATCGTACCTATTCTCCTGAACTCGCTACCCTGTGTTTAATAGAAGTATACATTTATAACCCGTATGCGAGAACCCGGCCCAGACATAACGATCTGGCCCAGATTCTTGCATACTGCTAGGGGTTACTAAAGTGTTCTCGAAGTCCTAGTAAAATTACAGTAGCGGGCTGTGTAACTCGCTTGGTGGCAGATCTTTGAATTGTATATGTGTGTGGAGTGATTCGGTTGGTATCAGAACGCTCCCTTCGCGAGTCAGTTCATCAAATTGCGAATGCGGGTTACCCTTCGTGATGAACAAATGACCGTGTAAGAGGATTTCTGACGCTGATCGATTTACCCCACCCGCAGACCGGCTCGCGGTCTGTGACATTTGGTTGGCAGCTTTTTGGGATTTGTGTATGTTCAGAACATCAACGGCAACGTTATTTGATTAACCTGCCAGAACAGATCAAAAATCTGTGGTCGATAACCGGTGCATTACCATTTATATAGACTAAACGTGTAGCACAGAGTTCCCCCCCCAATCTCTTTTGCTATCCTATCTTTTATTTGGCAAAAATGGCTGCAGCAAGATACAAGAAAATGTCAGTGGCAGACCTAGTAAACTTGTGTGAGGAAAAAGGCATTGTGACTTATAGAAAAAAGAAATCGCAATTGATCGAGGACTTGTTGCGACTGAATACCCAGCCGGAGCAGATGCTGGGAGAGCACACTCCTGGTTCAGACGGTGCTGTAACTGGGGCAGAGGAAAGTGAGCGGTTGGAGCAAAGCAACCCACTTCCCGACCCAGAGGAAAACGGTACCGCGTCTGAACCGGTCGCTGTAACTGCTGAGGAGCATGGTGGCCGGCAGGAGCCCGCCCATGCCAACCTGTTCTGTGTTCCTGATGCTGGAATGCAACCTGGATTACAAAGGCTGTTGGAGACAAATCCTGAGCTGTACATGCAGATTGTCAGAGAAAATGCTGACCGTGCAGAACGCCAGCGCCAGGCGGAAATGGAAGCCTCAGAGCGAGAAGCGGAACGGGCAGAGCGCCGGTGGCTTGCTGAGAGAGAAGCGGAAAGAGAGGAGAGAGCAGCCGCACGCAGACATGACCTTGAAATGGCCAACCTGCGAGCGCAAGGCCAAAATCCCTCGCAAAGTGCTCCGGAACCCCGGCCCACAGCAGGCCCGTTTGGGACTCCAAAATTTAAGTTCCCAGAAATGGAGAAGGGAACTGACCCGGACACTTATTTACACTCATTTGAAAAGACTTGTCGTCAGCATCATCTGCCCCAGGAGCAGTGGGCGAGATATCTGACACCCAACTTGCGGGACAAAGCGCTTGAGGCGTTTGTGGACTTACCCGCTGACAAGGACAATGACTATGAGGCGATAAAAGCTGCAATTATCGCCAAATACCAGCTGACCCCAGAGGTCTATCGCAAAAAGTTTCGCTCCCTGCAGAAAGGCCACACCGACTCTTACACCGACCTGGAGAGTCGCCTGCTGACCGTGTTCCGGCAGTGGTCGCGGGGCCTCAAAAAAGACTCTCACCAAGGTCTGGAGGACCTCATCGTACAGGAGCAGTTGCTGAACTGCTGCACTCCAGATGTTCGGCAGTTTGTCTTGGAGCGGAAGCCTGAATCCGCCAAAGCTGCCGCAGAACTTGCAGACACTTTTGTGGCCACCCGTGTGCCGGACAGCCGCAAACCTCCAGCCCAGAGCTGGAGAGGGGGGAGACCTATGCAACCCAGCTCTCCTCCCCCTGCTAACCGTGGGAATCGGGTCCCACAGCCACAGAGGCCGGATGCTGCCCCTGCTACTCATCCGCCTGATGCCACATATGTTCCGAAGTGTTACCACTGTGGACAGCGAGGACACCTCAAGTCTGCCTGCCCCGAGGTGAGGACGCCGTCTCCAGAGCCTAGCGCAGAAGTGGCTAGCGCATCCTCTACTGCACACGCCTACCTCGTCATGGGAGCAGCAAATCCTCGACTTTCCGGAAATCATCAAGTCGTGGAAGTTAACGACCAGATCGCTGTTGGTTTCCGCGACACAGGCGCAGAGCTTACCTTGGTTCGCTCTCATCTTGTAGCCAGGGAGAATTTCCTGCCTAATGAGCGTGTCACACTTTTGGGAGTTGGTGGCACACACGCACGCATCGCCAAAGCTCGTGTTGTTCTCGATTGGGGAAGGGGCCGCCAGTCAAAAGTTGTGGGGGTGACAGATGACATCCCAGTGCCTGTGCTGTTGGGCACCGATCTTGGCACCCTACGATCCTTTTATGAACCTGTGATCAACACCCCGGATTGCCAGTCTGGACCCACTCAGGTACTGTACAAGCTTGGGGTGGGACAGAGGGAGGCAGCCAGGGTAATGGTACCCAGCCCTCCTAGGGAAGGAGGGAAGGAAGCGGTACCTGTTTCTAATGGACAGCTGTCTAGTCACGGTTTGTCTGACTCTAAACCTGTCACTGTTGTTCCAGATACCTGTGTACATGTGAAAAATGAACGTAACTGTGATGTTAATGTTGTACCAGATGTTGCTAATAGCTTTCATGCTGAATCTCACAGTGCTAAAAAGGATGTATGTTTAAATGTGACAGTCTCTAATCTAAGAGGTAACAGTCTTGTTTTGCCTGGGTCATATCCGTCCAGGGCAGTGGAAGCAGGCCAGGTGTCAGAGCAGGCAGCTGGGGGCCTAGACCTCCCCTCCTGCTATGACAGCCAGAGTGCTCCACCATTGTCTGCTGTTAACAAACAGCTGGTGGAGACAGGCCGTTCCTTCCCTGTCTCACCCTTGCATGCCTTCCCCTTGCAGAAGCAACCCAGTGCAAAACTGCCCACAGGTCCACCCTCTATCCTTCCTGGAGAAGGGGCAAGCCTCGCCACCCAGGTGAAGGCAAATTCGTTTTTAAAATTGTGCTCTAATGTTCACCTAGGTTGTGCTGACCAAAATGTTGTGCCAAGGTGTAGTCAGTTAGAGCAGGGGTATGCTACGCTGCTTCCAGATTCGCAGGCTGACACCCGAGAGTCAGGAAGTGACCCGGATGTCAGCCAACGACTCTCTCCCTTACAGGAAGCGCTATGCAAACCCAGCCAGGCCTTTAGAGGTAAGCCTGTTGGTGTGCATCGCACCGTCCGCAAAGCGGACACTGGGACACACCGGACCATGAGGCCTTACGCTTCTGGTGAGTTGTCTAACGGGCAGTCAGATAAGAAGTCGAGAACCCGGTCAGTAGCTAAGCGCCGCGTAGAGCGAGTCATGCAGACCCACTCTGTGCGTCCGGCTGGTAGGAGGGAGATGTGACGAACATTACGGAAGTCGTGCGCGTAGTCGCCATCGATTTTCGCATAGTCGTGCGCAGTCCCTGTCAGTCCCGGGTAAATGCACAATAGATGTCAATTTCCCTCTCTCTTACTGAGAACAGTAACCTTCCCCCCACATCCTGTTCAGGTCAGGACAGAATTCACACTTGGCTAGCTCCCCTGCCGAGAAGCCATTTGGTACATAGCTCATCTTTCCCCAAAAGGAAAACCAGCTCAAACTGGTTGAGATTCAAAATTTCCCTCCAAGCGTATAGCTTCACACAAAGGGAACGTTAACTTATTAATAATTCAAAATAGGTTTGTCACAGCAAGACCAAAATTACATTTCCTGATACCTAGGAAACAGGTCTATAATTCACATGAATTATCATTCTCTAGCTATCAGGAATCAATTGAGAAACCGCTTTATCCGGCATGCGTAGAGCAAATTCGTTAGACTAGGCGTGTATAGTCTCATTTAATACAGAGTCGCATGCTGCGTATGAATATGGTCTCGGATCTGCGATGCACCCATCTGGGGCGGAATTACACAAATTATTAATAATTGGTACATTCCTTGCTCCAAGTCTGTGGGTGGTAACCTGACTTGCCAGGAGGTAACCCTGCCTCCAACACACCTACTTTCCAGGTAGTGACCGCCCCAAAACCCTGGTCAGTAAAAAGCGTTTGCAAGGAACTCCACCCAGTTCTTCAATTTACATCGACTAGGGAAGTCCAGACATGTGCTCACGGAAGAACCGGGCGCATGTTGTGTACAAAGGACTTTTAAGCTGAATGCCTACGTTTAAACTGGACTATTTTCTTCATGATTCAAATGGACTGCTCAGCTAACTAAGTAAGAACTTTCTGTTTTATTCCTTTTATTTTTAAGCTCTGTGTTTTATATGTTAATAGGTGTATATAACTGTATGTAATGCATTTGTGTTATTAAACGTTTAAAAATCGTTTAGCGGTTATGACCTGTTGCTGAACATACACAATCGTACCTATTCTCCTGAACTCGCTACCCTGTGTTTAATAGAAGTATACATTTATAACCCGTATGCGAGAACCCGGCCCAGACATAACGATCTGGCCCAGATTCTTGCATACTGCTAGGGGTTACTAAAGTGTTCTCGAAGTCCTAGTAAAATTACAGTAGCGGGCTGTGTAACTCGCTTGGTGGCAGATCTTTGAATTGTATATGTGTGTGGAGTGATTCGGTTGGTATCAGAACGCTCCCTTCGCGAGTCAGTTCATCAAATTGCGAATGCGGGTTACCCTTCGTGATGAACAAATGACCGTGTAAGAGGATTTCTGACGCTGATCGATTTACCCCACCCGCAGACCGGCCTAGCGGTCTGTGACACCAGGAGCCCTCTTTTAACTGCTAAATTAGCTCTTCATTTAGTGTTCTGCTGGTATGATCTCCTCTATATAGTGGTAGTCATTAACAAACTGTTATCCTCCTCTGCTTATACCTTTCTAACACTGCAGCTGTCCTTGGCAGATTTTGGTGTTCCGCATTAGTTGTTATGTACACTTATACTAGGGCCCATAGCTTCTTAACTACACCAAAAAGGCATGGGGAAAATGGAAAGCAGGGGCAAAATACTGGGAAGCTGGGGTGCAATAAAGGGGCACTGGAAAGCTGGGACAAAAGAAAGGGGCACTGGGAAGTTGGGGTACAATAATTGGGCACTGTGAAGCTGGGACTCAATACTGGGGCACTGGGAAGCTGGCGCACAATACTGGGGCACTGGAGAGCTGGGACTCAACGCTGGGTTGCTGGGAAGCATGGATTCAATACTGGGAAGCTGGGACACAACACTGGGGCACTGGGGGGCTGGGACACAATACTGGGGCACTGGGGAGATGAGACACAATACTGGGGCATTGGGAAGCTGGGACACAATATTGGGGCATTGGGGAGCTGTGGCACAATACTGGGGCACAATACTGGAGCACTGGGGAGATGAGACACAATACTGGGGCACTGGAGAGCTGGGACTCAATGCTGGGGCACTGGGAAGCTGGGACACAATACTGGGGCACTGGAGAGCTGGGACTCAATGCTGGGTTGCTGGGAAGCTTGGATTCAATACTGGGAAGCTGGGACACAACACTGGGGCACTGGGGGGCTGGGACACAATACTGGGGCACTGGGGAGATGAGACACAATACTGGGGCACAATACTGGAGCACTGGGGAGATGAGACACAATACTGGAGCACTGGAGAGCTGGGACTCAATGCTGGGTTGCTGGGAAGCTTGGATTTAATACTGGGAAGCTGGGACACAACACTGGGGCACTGGGGGGCTGGGACACAATACTGGGGCACAATACTGGGGCACTGGGGAGATGAGACACAATACTGGGGCACTGGGGAGCTGGGACACAATACTGGGGCATTGGGGAGCTGGGGCACAATACTGGGGCATTGGGGAGCTGGGGCACAATACTGGGGCATTGGGGAGCTGGGGCACAATACTGGGGCACTGGGGAGCTGAGACACAATACTGGGGCACTGGGGAGCTGGGACACAATACTGGGGCATTGGGGAGCTGGGGCACAATACTGGGGCACTGGGGAGCTGAGACACAATACTGGGGCATTGAGGAGCTGGGGCACAATACTGGGGCACTGGGGAGCTGAGACACAATACTGGGGCATTGGGGAGCTGGGGCACAATACTGGGGCACTGGGGAGCTGAGACACAATACTGGGGCACTGGGGAGCTGAGACACAATACTGGGGCACTGGGGAGATGAGACACAATACTGGGGCATTGGGAAGCTGGGACACAATACTGGGGCATTGGGAAGCTGGGACACAATACTGGGGCACAATACTGGAGCACTGTTGAGCTGGGACACAATACTGGGGCCATGACAGGAGCCCCCCAGTAGTGACAGGAGCCCCCCAGGTTAGGTAGTGACTAGGACCCCCAGTTTAGGTAGTGACAGGTGCCCCCCCAGGTTAGGTAGTGACAGGGATCCCCAGTTTAGGTAGTGGCAGGTGCCCCCTTGGTTAGGTAGTGACAGGGACCCCCAGTTTAGGTAGTGACAGGAGCCCCCCCAGGTTAGGTAGTGACAGGGACCCCCAGATTAGATAGTGACAGGGACCCCCAGGTTAGGAAGTGACAGGGACCCCCAGTTAGGAAGTGACAGGCGCCCCCAGGTTAGGAAGTGACAGGGACCCCCAGGTTAGGAAGTGACAGGGACCCCAGGTTAGGTAGTGACAGGGACCCCTCACTCACCTCCCAGCAGCCTAGCGTCAGACCTCAGTATCAGCCGGCGACCCGACCAGTTAGAACGAGTGCACGGACGCACCACGCTCTATATGCGCCATGCTATATACACAATACTGGGGAGCTGGGTCACAATACTGGGGCACTGGGGAGCTGGGAGACAATACTGGGGCACTGGGGAGCTGGGTCACAATACTGGGGCACTGGGAAGCTGGGACACAATACTGGGGAGCTGTGTCACAATACTGGGGAGCTGGGTCACAATACTGGGGCCTTGGGGAGCTGGGTCACAATACTGGGGAGCTGGGTCACAATACTGGGGCACTGGGTAGCTGGGTCACAATACTGGGGAGCTGGGTCACAATACTGGGGCACTGGGGAGCTGGGACACAATACTGGGGAGTTGGGTCACAATACTGGGGAGCTGGGTCACAATACTGGGGAGCTGGGACACAATACTGGGGAGCTAGGTCACAATACTGGGGAGCTGGGTCACAATACTGGGGCACTGGGGAGCTGGGTCACAATACTGGGGAGCTGGGTCACAATACTGGGGCACTGGGGAGCTGGGAGACAATACTGGGGCACTGGGGAGCTGGGTCACAATACTGGGGAGCTGGGTCACAATACTGGGGAGCTGGGTCACAATACTGGGACACTGGGGAGCTGGGACACAATACTGGGAAGCTGGGGCACAATACTGGGGAGCTGGGTCACAATACTGGGGCACTCGGAAGCTGGGGCACAATACTGGGGAGCTGGGTCACAATACTGGGGCACTGGGGAGCTGGGACACAATACTGGGGCACTGGGGAGCTGGGTCACAATACTGGGGAGCTGGGTCACAATACTGGGGAGCTGGGTCACAATACTGGGACACTGGGGAGCTGGGACACAATACTGGGAAGCTGGGGCACAATACTGGGGAGCTGGGTCACAATACTGGGGCACTCGGAAGCTGGGGCACAATACTGGGGAGCTGGGACCGAATACTGGGAAGCTGGGACACAATACTGCAGCACTGGGAAGCTGGGGCACAATACTGGGGCACTGGGAAGCTGGTACAGAAGCACTTGAAAAATGCATCACACTCAGGGGTACCTAAAATCTGCTATCCATTCTGGGGTTCTCTGAAACTTTGACAGTCTATATGTATTGCATGTGGCCATGCCCACTTTTGCCAGTCTTACCAGCTTGTATTTTTGTATGTACAGTATTTATACTTTGGCACATCTCCTCTTTGCAATGCATCATGCTGTGTGTGTGTATGGCTGTGTTATGTGAATGGAAGGCATGCATGTCACTGAAGACTACGAGTCTATCAATCACTCAGGCCTCACACGTGTCACTGTTTTACAATGCCTGTGAAATATTGGGCTTCCTATATCCAGCATGCACACCGAGTAATCCTCTGTGATAAATGTGCAAATTTGCCACGTTTTATATAACAATTTTGCTTTACAGTTTGTTGTAAAAAACATTACATTCATTTTACAGGCTGCGCTTCATAGACTTCCCAAAGCTTGCCTATTTTTACCTGAATTCAGGTTAAGTTCTAGTTCTGTATTTTCCTTTTAGCAATACATTTCTTTTAAGCAGCAGGGACAGCCATACTATCCCAGGAAAAAACACATTTATAAGTAGATAAACACTTGTTCTACTTACATAATATATGTATTGTATTGTACTGTCCACATTTTTACTTTAGTTAATTTTCTATAGTATATAAAGAAAAAACTGTTTCAGGCATTTGAAATCTTTACTGTCACTGACTGAAGCCAATCTTGATTTAGTTTTCTCCTTTACTCTTTTTTTTACACCTAGAAACTGCATTGTCATACCTAGCTTGCTTTGTAAACACATGTGAGCACACAATATATCGTATTCCAGCAGCTTCTGCAGAGGGCTGAGGTGTATTTCCCTTCTTAGCCTTGTTACACTGAACTGCCTTCAGCTAATCAGTGAGGAGTAGGAATATCTAAGCTTCACTCTTCTCGGCAATGCACCAAATAGTGCCATGCAGACTGAGATAAGAGTTAAAACAGAATCAGAATCAACTTTATTCGCCAAGTACGGCAGGAGCCGCACCCGGAATTTTTTGTGGACACAACGGCAATTGGCTTAGCAACATCAACATGGTACAGATAATATCTACATAGACACTACAGCAGTTTGACAATCACTAGCAGCAGGTGGCAACAGCACATGGTACAGATCTTAGCTACAGAGACACCCTGACTTCAATTTAACACATAGTTCAGTTGAGCAGGTCTATCTTATGCAAACAGACATTTGTACGATGACATGTGGTACAGCATGGCCAGCTGGAGACTGTTCCTTCCGTGCTCGTGTTCCGCACGGGGGTGGCCGAGGAAGATTAGGGGATGTCGGTTGGGAGAGTGCATGAATTAAGTAGGGCAACCGCTTGGGGAAAGAATGTGTTTTTATGCCTTGTAGTTTTGGTGAGGATGGACCTATAACGGCGACCTAGAGGAAGGGGGGCGAAGAAGCAACTGCCTGGGTCGGAGGGGTCTTGAGTTTATTTTTATAAACATTTATGATTATATTGGAATGCTTGCAATGCAGGGTCAGGTTGTACACTGCATAATAAACACAGAGCAGGGGGTAAATGGAATTTGATTTAATGGCTGACATTCCTGCTTTAAAAGGAACTTGAAGTGAGAGTAATATAGAGGTAGCCATCTTTAATGTTTTTTTAAACAACAATTTGCCTTTGTTCATGCAGTGGTTTTGGAGTTGTACTTATAAGCGGAGTGCGGCCCATGGATTCAGGCCTGAGTCATCCGATTTATATGAGGTGTAGAGATGTCGCAAACTTCTGATTTTGGGTCCGCGGACGCCAACTTTCGCAAACGTCAGCGAACAGGTGAATCGCCATAGACTTTAATGGCAGGCGAAAGGCCACCGACTTTAGCGATTAATAGCAAAGCCCCCTTACGTGCTAGAAACACCAAATTTGCAGGGTAGGTGACTAGAAGAGGAAACAAATATTTTTTAAAAAGACCTTATAGTTTTTGAGAAAATTGATTTTAAAGTTTCAAAGGAAAAAAGTATACATTTAAATGCGGTAAATGACAGATAATGTAGCAAACTTAACGGTAGTGTAAATTTACATATATCAAAAGAAAGAGCAATGAATTTCCAGAGGGTCCAAACGCAGTGCCCACGGACCCCCTGGAAACCCCTCCGGAGCCGCAACGCTTTGGCTGTATAAAGATCCCTGCCATCTTTTACTATTTCTTTTTACTTTATTTTTTTTTTTATGTTCAGATTGTGGGAAATATTTAAAAAAAAAACAATGTGGGGTCCCTACTTCTGAGTGTTTTTAGCCCCTTGTCCCCATGCAGGCTGGGATAGCCAGAATGTGGAGCCCCGGCCGAGTGGGGCTCCGCACCCTGAGCTATACCAGCCCGTATAGTATGGGGGGCTCCGGGAGCGGCCAAGCCTTCCCCTCCCCCCCCAGAGCCCTTGTCCAATCTATGGATAAGGGGCTCTTCCCCACCTCCGGTGCCCCAGGAGGAGGTGGGAGCGACGACTCCCGGGGGGGGTTCATGGTAGCATCTGGGAGTCCCCTTTAAGAAGGGGACCCCAGATGCCCACCCCTATCCAAGGAGAAATGAGTATAGGGGTACAAAGTACCCCTTACCCATTTCCACAAAGAGTTAAATGAAATAAAAACACAACAATGAAAAAAGTCCTTTAATATTCTTAATTAGCCAGAAATACTTACCTACACCTGTAAAAAATGTTCCTACGCCAATATCCTCGGAAAAGGTCCCACGCCAATATCCTCTGTAATGCCCACGACAGTATCCTCTATCTCGGAAGGGGGAACCCCATGTCATTTTCTTTTATATTTCCCACAATCTGAACATAAAAAAGTAAAAAAAAAAATTAAAGCCAATCCTGATATCATTTCCTCTCTTACTCTCCTCTGCCTGATTGTGTATGCCTTGCCGCCCTCCTCCCAGTCTTCAGACACTCCCACCCAGCTTTGGAATAAAAAGTGCATAGAGAAATATTGGCCAATCAGAGTGGAACAGAGCTGTGGGAGGGTAAAAAAGGAGGGAAAGAGGCTTTAGCCAATCAGGCTGCATTAGTGAAGTCTAAGGGGTAAGTAGGAAAAAAGAAAATCTAGTATGCCCTGCAACTTCCTTTGTGCGGCAGATGGACCAAATAAGAGCCAGGAACTGGAGAATGATGTTTTATGGAGAGGAAAAGTAAGAGTGATTTTTAACTTTTGAATTGCCTGGTTAGCATCCTTATTACTTGTTTACCAGATACAAATAAAATGTTTTTTTTTTTAATTATGCCCGACAGTTACTTTTTAAAGTGACACTGAAGCAGGAAAAAAAAAAACCCTTATGATATAATGAATTGTATGTGTAGTACAGATCATTCATAGAACATTAGTAGCACAGAAAAGAGTCTCATATTTTCAGTTATATAGCTTTTTTTTTTATAACATGGCATCATTCTCTAATATTTGCAGTTTACAAACCACACTCTGTATTTTAAACTATGAAAGAGAGCAGAGCTAATGATCATTTGAACTGTATTGCAGTGCAATCTTAAACAAACAAGAAACAGTGAGAGACAGGTTGAGATAAGTACTTCAGAAAACAGCACTGTATAGTATATGATAGTTTAGAGAAGCTCTTTTGCATAGATGACAAGTGAAGTTTCTTAACACTTCCTGTACTGGAAACAATGTTAGATCCATATCTTTGCTAGTGCTACTAATGTTCTATATCTTAGCTGTACTACACATATGAATCATTATATGATATCATAAGTTTATTTTCACTTCAGATTCCCTTTCACTGAAATATTTCCCGTTAAAATACAGTCCATATCTTAAATTCATTTCTGCTGTCATGGCCCCAGCCAGGTCAGGCAGAATTTTCAGGCCTGGCATTATACAGTGGGACTTATTTGTCTACATGATTTGTTGGAAGAAAGTTAAATAACAAATGCCTATGAGAGAATGAATGTAAACAGGTACACATTGATTGATTGACTGATTGTCAACCAGAAATACAACCGGCAAGTGTGAATTGTATTTACTTTTTAGCAGTTTCAGATGGGTTTCACTATATTAAATACATCTTTGTTTACCCATTGATAATATCAAGTGAACTGTTCAGCAATACCATAGTGGTAGATCTGAAGGACTGTGAGTTTCACCCTCAGTGACATAAAGGAGACACCGAGAGCCCAAAATAGTGTAGTATTTACTGGTAGAATGGGTATGTAAGGTAAGTATGCAGATATATTCACAAACAAGGGTTACCATCCAGGTAACCACTATATCAGCAGGTGGGGAGATTAGACCTGTCTCCACTCTCTGTAGATAGGAAATACGAAGCAACACCCCAAGGGTGGACACAGGAACTGTATATGCAGTCAGAGGCGCCAAAATAATAAAATGTACTAAACAATTTAAAACTGAAAGGAGGCAGAGGTGTACTTACCCTCTCCAAGCAAACACATAAAGAGACTGTTGTATATATTTAAAACAACAAGGGTTTATTTGTATACACCAAAAAGTGCAAGTGCAACGCGTTTCACAGGCATTTCCTGCTTCATCAGGCAATAAAAAAAATGGAGCATGTACTCATACAGGTCTGGTGCAAAGCTCAGCACCTCAGTGACATGATCTACTCCATGTGTCTTGCAGCACTATAAAAATGCATAAATCATCATCATTATCATTATTGACTTATTCAGCAATATGTATGTCATTATAACTGCATGTTTACTACTTAGCTTTTATGGTGAACCTTTTGCTAACTAAGAAGAATTGAGTTTCCTGATGCCTGGAACCGCCCAGATGACTGAGTTTGCTGGGCTGGTCTCACGTCTGCACTAGAAAGGCTGATAAGTACCTAACATTCCTACTAGCGGTCAGTACTACTGTTAACCATGAGTGACAGTATTGCATACGTACATGCAATATTTCTTCTTCAGCAAGTGTCCACACTACAGGAATTAGCTGGATCAAAGGGGCTCAAGAGATGCTGGACCGTTGCCCTCCATATTGTGATTATAATTATCTTGGAGCCAGCCAACTGAGACACTACTACTAAGACAAAACAGGTGTTGGAGAACCATGTTAATGGCCAGAGCTCCAGAGCTGCTGCCAGTCACTCAGTTAGTGCAATTGTGGAAAGTAAGCAACAACTGTTTCTACTTTCTGCAGCTAATTATATGTGTAGGGAGAAGCGCAAACCTAGAATGTCTTAACTGAAAACTAATACAGTACTTGAAAGGTAATGTAACTTGGGCTTGCAGTTGCTTTTGGAAAATTATAGCTTGCTAAAAAACTTAAAGCAGACACAAACTCTTGCACAGCACGCAATAAAAAATCTGTATTCCATGTATAGTTGCTAAAGAAACCCATTGCACTGTGTTCATGCACTTGTTTAGCGAGATCAAAGTGTGTAATTAGTTCTCATCAGCAGCTTTGAATAGCTGCCAAGGCAGTTCTCCCCATACAGTAAACGCTGAAGCTTAACCCTATCTGTGCGCAATAGACTGCATGAGCTCTGCCAAGGTAGCTCTCCCCGTACAGAAAACCCTGAAGCTTAACGCTTTCAGTGCTCCCTGCAAAGTGATACCAACTTTCAAACTTCAGGGTTTTTTTTGAATTTTTATAAATTGGAATGAAGAATTATTTTGTCCATAAAGGTTATTATGCTGTGGCTTATCTTTTAGAGGAGAGAGGAAACTCTGAGTTTTGTTCCACTTTAAGTGGAAAATTATCATTATTATTATTGTGTATTTATATACAGTAGTGATGACATCCTCCACAGTGTTTTTACATAGAGTATGTAGTTATGTCACTAACTGTGCCTCAAATGAGCTTACAATCTAATCCTTACCATATTCAGTCATTATTTTATGCTCCTGTTGCAGTCTTTTGGGCCAATTTTGGGCAGGATAATTAACTATTTTAAAAAAAATTGCAAAAACATTAGCTATACGTGTTTATAGCATATATTTAGCTACAGTGGAATTTTGTTTTGGCTTGTTTTAAGTCCTGAATCGCTAAAATAAGCACACAATATAAAAAGTAATTCATAAAGCGTGACATATAAATACTTGTTTTTTTGTAACTGAGCTAGATGCTGTTTCGCGAATAATCTTAACTTTCAGTGTTCCATGTGCAAAGAGTGGACAAGCCCTGGCCAACATTAGCTTTGTCAGAACCGTGTAAATTATGACACAAAACGCAGAAGGTGTTCTCAGTGATACACAGAGTTGGGCACTTAGCTTGGATTTCTATTAACATTAGAAAAACCACCACAAAGCTTTTCTTAGCGAGGAACTGTAGTCAGAATAACGTCATGCATCAAGTTGCTTATTTTTTCATTTTAATTTTTTTTATAACTCTTTTTTATTGATTTTTCAAAAATTATACAGCTTGAGCTTAGCAGACCACAGGAAACATACAAGAAAAACATATTAAGTGGGTACAATGTTTGCGTACAAAGCAGGAAAAAAAACAACAACAATCCACCCATGTCTATTACAATAGATACCCCTTAGTTTATAAATGTACAACCAGTATGTTGTCCTAGTCATGCCAGTCCTGCCATTTATGAAGATTAACTATATCTTAAAGACCCTGTACAAGCCATCTAGAACAAGAAGTACAACTCTAAGGCCCATATGCAATTCACTTTTTCTCCATAGTTTTCTCCCAGGTGATATTTTTAGACTTGTCAATAAAATGCCTTTTAAGCCACCAGAAAGCAAGAAAAGGCTCAAAATAATTTTGATAGTACTTATTCACCTACTTTTTGGTACTTTCTTTGTTGAAAAGTGCTGGAAAGTTATTTAAAATTGAAGATGAAAAATTATCACCTGGGAGAAAACTCAAGTGAAAAAGAGAATTGCATATGGCCCTAAGACCCATATGCTATTCACTTTTTCACCTGAGTTTTCTCCCAGGTGATATTTTCACAACTTGTAAAGAAAATGCATTTTAAATTCCCTGCAAGCAAGAAAGTACTCCAAATAATTTTGGTATTAGTTTTCCAACTACTTTTTGGTACTTTTTCAATCGTAAAATTCCAAAAAGTTATTTTAAACACAAGATGAAAAATGATCTCCTAGGACTCAGGAGAAAAAGTGAATTGCATATGGGCCCAAGTACTTAAAGAGGAACTCCAGTGAACATTTTACTGTTGGCAGGTGATGTAGTTGCTGCATGCTTTTTTGGCAGTTGGAAACAGCTGTAAACAGCTATTTCCCACAATGCAACAAGTTTCACAGACAGGAAACTGCCAAGAGTGCGTACTCCGAATTTCTTTGTGGGAGGGGTTTCACCACAATATCAGCCATACAGCGGCCCCTGATGATCTGTTTGTGAAAAGGAATAGATTTCTCATGTAAAAGGGGGTATCAGCTACTTATTGGGATAAAGTTACATTTTTGGTCGGAGTTTCTCTTTAACATATGTATGAAAATTGGTTCAGTCTGTAAGTAACTATGTTGAGTATATTGGCTGTGTAGATACAAGCGACATTAAATTATTCCTGTGTCATTTTTCACCAGCATGTACACTTCAGGCTGGGTGCACTCATAGCAGAGACGCTAGCGTGGCATAAAACTCTGCATTTTATACAGCAATGTTACGCTATGGGATGCAGAAGAAGTTGCGTTGTACTGCATTTTTACAGTAAGCGTTCTGCACACGCTCGTAATTTTGCATATTATGCCGGATGGCTACCAAAACGCACATAATGGTAACGCATATGCATAGCATTTTGCATGCGTTTTTAATTTGTTTTTGATTTTAAAAAATAAAGATCTTTGATGTGTTTCCGCTTCCTGTTGTCTTCCTAGTGATTTGCATAAATTTAAATAAAAAACGCATACAAAACGCATATGCGTTTTACATTAGCAAAACACAATCGCATTAAAACGCATGAAAAATGCATCTGCGTAAAAAAAACCCTGCAAAACGTACCAAAAATGCAGTAAATACGCAATAGAAAATTGTAAACGCACCATCCTAAAATGCTACTTTTCTTCACTATGTCATATGTGAACCCAGCCTTACACTTATGTGGAAAATGGTGAGAAACATAATTACATATTAGGATAAATTGAGATTTAGCTATATCAACAAGAAAAGATGATATTTCTTCTCTTGCGTTCTTTCACATGGCCACTCGGCAGAACGCAAGGGAAGAGTGGGAACGTTTTCATGAAGTAGTCAGAGCAGTCAATACTGGTCTCCGAAAATCGTACCGTTATCATAAATACAATAAGTGATAATTAGGACCTCATAAATGCAGGAATCGTATACCTACTTTTACTAAAAAACAGTTACAATTTCCAGAGGGTGGAACTATGTCTCATCGATGGATTTTCCACCGTGAGTGTGGAACGCGAAAGTTGGATGAAACCTTGTTTAAAAAGTTGCTTATTTTTGCAATATTCATAAATTATTTAGACAGTGTGTGCCCATTGTAAAATATTTCCTCTCCCTGATCTTCTTTCTGAAATGTATCACAGGTGATACACCTTTAGTGCTGGCAGGTGATCTCTGTGGAATGTCTGTTTACACAGAGTTCTAAAGTCAGTAGGAAAGATCTCCCAGAATGCTCTGAGTGAATAATAATAATAATAGTATGCATAATAAACAGCCTAGGTGAAGCATCACTGAGGGGGCGGGGCTACATGCCAATATACAGCAATATGTAGCTATAGGAAGTGTTTCTGATGCTGCTGAAACCAGAATATTGAATGTAAAAGTGGATATCCTGAATAATTAATGGGCCAATACAGGAATTTTAAGACTAATTTTTGAAGTCCATTTCCATCCATAACATAGGATTCGAACCTGATACGTCCTTATGGCTTTTTGTGTCTTCAGTTTAACTGAAGTCTGTGTTCCTGTTGGAAAAATTCTTCCCTCTTTACTGGCATGTTGACACTGTAGGGGAGAGCTGCACTTACAGCTGCAAATCTTATCTCTGCATCCATTTTTTTTTAGGAATCCTGGACCATTCTCATCAAATTTGTATAGAAGGAGTTCAGTTCCCACAAGTGTTGAGTTCCAAAGTGGAATATTTAAATACAGTATGCCTTGAGGTCTTGGTGGAGATTGCTCAAAACCTCCAGCCAGATGGGCCTCTGTGTGAGGGGTCATTGGCAATCTTAATTATTCATTAAAGGTCAATGTTTGCCCATTTTAAAATCTTTCATCACCCCCATTTACATTCTAAAATGTATCACAGGTAGCAACATCTTTAGTTCTGTCAGGTGCAGCTCTCCAGAATGTATGTTTCTGAAAATTACGAAGCCAGTGAAAATAACGTCTGGCCTCCCAGTATGCTCTGGGAGGAGAATTTGGCATAGCTAAATAGCCTAGGCACTGGTCAATGGTAGGAGAGGGCTACATACCAATATTCAGCAATATATAGCTATAGGAAGTATTTCTGATGCTGAAACTAAATTACTGTATGATTTACTGCATTCTACTATACGTCACTATAGTACCTTTTTAATCATTGCCCACTGTAAAAAAAAATTGCAGCAGAACAGCATTCAAACAGTTAAACACAGCACTTGTTCTGCAGTGGAAATCTCCTTTAGCTCTGATCCACGTCTGAAGAAGAGGTGATAACATTGTCTTTTGTTTACTTACCTCTATTGCTACAATTAGTTATAGCCAACCACGTGCAAAAATGGAACGGTACTGATCTGACAAGCAAAGACAGATGAGAAATTATCACTAGATAGCTGCTGTATTTATATATTAAAATCTATGAATAAAATGCAATGGCAGCTTTCAGAGCAGAAAAACTGCACTTTGGGACCTTGTAATTTGTAAACAGACAATATTACTTGTGCACAAAAGGAAATATAGTAATTGAATGGGTAATAAAAAATAGTAAAAAAAACATTTTTTATTGAATGTTATGTCAGAGTTTTATACCACTTTAAGTTCAAATTTAAAAATGTAAAAAATAAAAAAAAATGTCCATAATAGTATTGGAGCCGAGCATATAAAAAAAGTAAACCAGAGTGCCATTGGCACTGTCAGCGCGCATAAATGTGTGCCAGCTCCGTCCTCTGATTCCTCTGCTGGCTTCTCAGTGACGAGCGGCGTCTGGGGCCCAGCTGGTGAAATGAAAACACAATGCCATTGCTATAGTTTTCCAATATCATTTACTTTCTCTGCGGAGAAGACATTTGCCCCCAAGGCAGAACAATGCTGTTTTCAAACAGTATTATACAAGCAAAAAAGACAATACCTAACGCAGGCCAAAGCGTAAAATTATGTAGACGGTTACAGAATAAATGATGTTTTCTGTTTCAGTAATAAACTGGAAAGGCGATATCTGGCTTGAAAGCAAATGGACACACAAAACATAGCCAAACAGGCATTGAATTACTACTTATATTTAGCTTATACTATTACACTATACAATTTTATAAATGGGCATAAAAAATCCAATTTACTATATGTGTGGTCAAGCGAGAATTGAACTATTAGAATGTAATTTTTTATTTTAATCTGTCTGAAAATCTCTTTTGATTACCCTGCATCTCCCATATTGTTCCATTGTGTGTCTTCTATGGGCTCTCTTACACTTCTACCTCTGAAATTAAAGTGCTGTAATGTATTAAAACCAGCAAAAGTGAATGTGAAGCACTACAAGACTGCTCTGATGCCATTTGAATGCATATTTACATCAGGGCCGGATTTCTGGGAAGGCCACAAAGGTCAAGGCCTAGGGCGATAAAAATTAGCAGGGCGATGGACTTTGAGAGATAAGAGGTCACGTGTCAAAGTAAATCATCTCTCCTGCTTTGCTCTGGTCTGCCTGAATTCCAGAGATCCCTGCATCTCTCTCACTTGTGTAGAGTGTGTTTGAGGACAGTTAATATGTGTTATTACCTGCTGAATATGTCGTATGTATGATGGTGGAGACATACAAGCTGCTGTGAGAAGTGCCAGCCTGGGTTTAGTAGCAGAGATCTTGAGTTCCGTAATTTTTTTTCATGCACAAATTCAGAATCACAAACAGGAATCTTCTCCGTCTGCACTGTCAGATTTATTACTGGTCTGGTCAGTGCTTAAAGACCTGTGACGTGTTAGATTTATGGTTTGTTTGTTTTTTTCCTAGGGAATGACCACAGTATTCTCTGTGCTAAAGTTTAACTCTTTCCTGACTCATTTTAGAAGAGCATTGTACTTTGCTAGCTAGCTATCAGTGAAACAGGATGGCAATTATATTACATTTATTTATATTTGCAAAACAAACTATGTATCTCCTTCTGATGCTGAATGTATATATAGTTGTGTGCTCTAACATCTTGTTAGTATAAATGTCTACAAACATATACAAAGTCTGAAGAAGCCAAAGGCTCACTGTTTTTATTTACAGTTAGCTAATACATGTTATCATTCTGTTGTAATAACTTCAAAACTTCCTACTGACTCATCTGTCCTTCCTTGCCTTTCCCTAAGTACTATATTGTCACTGTTTAAAGCACATCTATGTCAGCATGTGTAGTTTTAGATCTTCTACTCACATGTTCTCTGTTTTGGATGAGCTTCTTTCAATAGCGCTGCCCTGTCACCTGTTTGTGGCTCTGACTGTAGTCTGCAGCCAGTCGCACAGAGGACAAAGAAGCAGCACATGCTCTGGCTACTCATGCTCCTTGCAATTTCGCACTGAGATGTGCACAGCAGCCGAGGCCGGGAATGCTTTGGGCATGCACTGCTTCTTTGCCAAATGAGGGGCAGAGCAGCAAAATGGAGGGGAGCTCATTCAAACCAGTTATTGCTACTCAGAGGGTTGTAGAGAATTTGATGGGGGGGGCGGTTGGTGACAGCTGGCCTAGGGCACTTGGAAGTACAAATCCGGCCCTGATTTACATCTCTCTAAAGCTAACTGATATCATTGCTGGCTGCAAGAAAAAGTATTAGATTGATTGCCAATTAAGTAATTAATGAGCAAATAAAGGAGAAAAAGTTATCTGCTGCCTCTCTAGATACAGCAGGAATTTTTCTACCTTTTTATGCAGTTTATTACAACTCCAAAACAATCTAATAATGCTGGCCGCAAAAGGAAGCTTATCAATTACCCCATCATATTGAAACCCTAATCACCAAACTATTTTTTCTAAAGACTCCATTCTACCAATTTTTTTTCTGAATTGGATCTTCAAGGAGCCTACAACTTGATCCAAATCAGAAGGGGGCAGTGGCGTAGCTAAAGAGCTATGGGCCCCGGTGCAAGTTTTACATGGGGCCCCCCAAAGCACTCTATACAAAACAATTGATACGGTACAGTAAAAACTGCCAAGGACAACCACAGTGTCAGAGGTGCAAGAAGGGGATGGGGAACAGTGTGTTAGGGATTATTACTATTCAAAGCATCTATAGAAGTGATTATTACAAGCACATGACCAATAGAGAGCTAATACTGTGATAGAGGGTGAACCCTTCGGGGCCCCTCTGGCCCAAGGGCCCCGATGCGGTCGCTACCTCTGCACCCCCTATTGCTACGCCACTGGAAGGGGGGATGAATGGAAGACTGCTTTCAGGTTTCGTTTGGGGATTACAAAAAGTAATGCCCTTTGGACTTTGTAAATAATGCACTAGCTACCTACTAGAATTTTGTCAATGACATATTTAGAGACTTTTTTGATGACTTCATGATTGTACATTTGGATGACATCTTGGTTTCTCTGCATCCTTAAAGTGGACCCAAATTAAAAATACAAGATTTCAAAAATAAAATCTATTTTCTAAATTATAATAATACATTGCAGCCTTTTTTTCAGCTGCATCATGACAAATATAAAATATTTTACTTTATTTATTGGAGAAACTCCTCCCTTCCTTTCATATTGCCGGGACAGAATCCGGCAAACTGGTGGAGTAGGTGGTGTCCAGCAAAGGAGGAATTGCTAATGGCTTCCACCTGTATTCCACCTGTATTATTATTATTATTTATTTATTTCTATAGCGCCAACATATTCCGTAGCGTGTGACAAAAACAGTAAACATTAGGAGGAGGACCCTGCCCTTGCAAGATTACAATCTAAAGGGTAGTGGGTGACACGCTAGGTAAAGGGGAGGAGGATGGATGAGGCAGTGACATTTTGCCTCTGATTACATTGTGAACAGATAAGTACATAGGGGCTATAGAATGTTATCAGCTTGTCTGAATAGGTGTGTTTTAAGAGTGCGTTTGAAGATGTCCAGGTTTGGAGCATGACGTACAGGCTGTGGAAGAGAGTTCCAGATAAGGGATGATGCTCGTGTAAAGTCCTGGATGCGAGCATGAGAGGAGGTGATCAGCTTAGAGGCCAGGAGAATTTCTTGGGAGGAGCGATGGTTGCGGGAGGGACAATATCTATATATTAGTGAGGAGATGTATGGAGTGGACAACTCGTGAAGGGCATTGTATGTTAGAGTCAGGAGTTTGAACTGGATCCTCTGGGTAATGGGTAGCCAGTGGAGAGAACGACACAGTGGGGCTGCATCAGAAAAGCGTGTTGCAAGGTGAATGAGGTGGGCAGCTGTATTTAGAAGGGATTGGAGAGGTGCTTTTGGTAGACCACAGAGCAGGGTGTTGCAGTAGTCGAGGCGGGAGATGATTAAGGCATGTACAAGCATTTTGGTGGCCTCTTGTGTGAGGAAGGGACGGATACGGAATATATTTTTGAGCTGGAAATAGCAGGTGGTGGTTAATGAGGCAATATGAGGTTTAAAGGAGAGCTCCGAGTCAAGTATAACCCCCAAGCAGCGGGCCCGTATAACCCTAGTACTGAAAAGATACGGGTGAAAAGCATGCACTAAAAATGCTCATAGGATTGAAGGAGTATTTATTTATCTTTGTATGTGTCAGAGTGGCGCAACTAAATATTTTGAATTAAAAAAAAGGTTTGGTTTGGGTCCGCTTTAACCGAGCACCACACACATGTTAAAAAGGTTCTATCTTGCCTTCGCACTCACAGACTTTGTGCAAAAAGCAGAAGGATGTAAAAATATCTAGTTGGGACTCAAGATTTCACCAAAAGAGATAGAGATAGTTTAACCAAAAGGTTTTAGCTATCTTAGATTGGCCTGTGCCCACTAATAAAAGATCAATCCAAAAGTTTATTGGTTTTGGAAATTTCTATTGAAAGTTCATTAACAAAAATTTCCTCCATTGTGGCCTCCATCACCATCAAGTTAACCAAGCAGCACCAATCTTTCCGATGGACTTCAGATGCCCAATTTGCCTTTGAAAGACTGAAGGAAGCAAAAGGAACATCTGCTTCCTTTGTAAAGCATGCTGATCCAGATAAACCATTTATTGTTGAGGTAGATGCTTCAAAAAAAGCTTTGAGGGATGCTCTTTCCCCGTGCTTTGGTCCTAAGGCCATCCTACATCCCATGGCCTTCTTTTCCAGAAAACTCACTTCTGCCGAGAAAAATAATGATGTTGCAGATAGAAAACTTTTAGTTGCCCTTGAGGAATGGTGATATTTGTTGGAGGGTGCTTAACATCCCCTTGTCCTCTTTACTGATCATCAAAATTAAGGGTACCTTTGAACAGCTAAGAAAATGAAAACTAGACAGGCCCGATGAGGGCATTGGGCACTTTTTTCCCAGATTTAATTTCCATCTGACCTATTGTCCAGGTAGCAAGAATTCAAAACCATATACTCTGTCCTACATGTTCAACAATGATTTAGTACCCATTAAAGAGCCCAACACCACACTCTCAGCCCAGAATTTTGTACTCACGCAGTCAGATTAGAATAAGTTAAACAAGCTTCTTCAAGACAATCCCCCTGATATAATCAATAGTGAGCACCTTCTCTTTATCAGGAAAAAAATGGAATTCCCTTTATTTTTCGTAAGCAGATTTTGCAGGTCTGTCACGATAACAAACTGGCAGGACATTTTGGTGTTTCAAAGACATTATTATTGTTGTAAAGACACTTTTGGTCGTCATAACTTGCAAAGCATGTTAAACAATTTGTGTTGTCCAGTGAAATACTGTATGTGCTCGTGTCTAAACGTCCTAGAACTAGACCTTTTGGGTTACTCAATCCACTTCCCATCCCAACCAGCGCTAGGATTGTCATGGGAGTGATGTGGAACGCAAGTGGACAGCATTGGCTAAGGTGTCGGCATAGGTAAGTTAACCCCCTTCTGCAGCGCTGTCTAATTTACATTTCGATTACTTGTAGCTACGTGCTCGTAGCTACTTGTAGTGAAGGACACAAATAATGTTGTTTCTCAAAATAAGTTTGTAAAGGATACACAAATTGGCTCAAACTCACTGAACCCTCATAACAAAACCTATCTACCTGTTTAACGGTTTTGAGGGGAGTGCATCCACTTTATAAACATTTTTCTGTTTATGTACAGCCTGGGTCTTTACAGGTTAGAACAGGGGTGCCCAATAGGGTGATCACGATCTACCGGTGTCAGATTCTGCTGCCGGCCACTGGCCAATTAGAAGGCAGAGGAGAAGAGAGGCGGTACAGCGGAGGACGCCGTGACGCCATAGCTGGGGGCAGCGCTGGGCACAATGCATCAACGCACGCTGCCCGCCGCCCCCTTCGCCAGCCGGAATGTTCATTTAGCCGCCCATCTGCACTCTAGGCAGCGTGGCTGAAGGAGGGGAGACCAGGAGGAGCCCCAGACACTGCCGCTGGAAATGGAGGGAGGTAAGTGGCACCTACACCTAACTATACTATACCTGGCTAACTATCCTGAAGGCCTCTACACCTAACTACACTATACCTGGCTAACTATAATGAAGGCACCTACACCTAACTACACTATACCTGGCTAACTATACTGAAGGCACCTACACCTAACTACACTATACCTGTCTAACTATACTGAAGGCACCTACACCTATCTATCTTTACTGAAGGCACCTATACCTAACTATACTATACCTGGCTTCCTATACTGAAGGCCCCTACCACACCTAGCGATCTGTACTGAAGGCACCTATACCTAACTATACTATACCTGGCTACCTATACTGAAGGCCCCTATACCTAGCGATCTATACTTCAGGCACCTATACCTATCTACCTTTACTAAAGGCACCTATACCTAGCTACCTAAATGTTGGTAGATCTCCTGGACTTGGCAAATGTTAAAGTATCTCACAAGCCGAAAAAGCGTGGGCACCCCTGGGTTAGAATATTGTCCTGGAAATCCAATAAGTTTCCTTTTACACTTATAGCATTGTAGTGCATTGCGGTACTCTCCCCTGCCGCAGCTCGTCACAGTGGTCATTAGTCTCTATGAGACTGGCCACACTACTCGCGCTGAGACACGATGCGATAGAAGTGCTTCCGACAACGCAGATGCAAAGCAGACTCTGCAGTGTGTTGTTGAATGGTACGAGAAGTACCTCTCGACATGCAATTGCATTGAAGTCAATTGTACCATAATTATCTATTTAGATTGTAGTGGTGCGGTGCGCATGCACCTATGGGTCAAAATACATTGACTACTTCCTGAACAACAGGGAGCATCTCAAAGAGTGGGGACAGAGCTATGCAAATCACCCTGTCAGCGCGCTCTGCCTCAAGGCGATTTAAACACAATGGACATGATTCACAAAGCTTTTTCACCTGTTTTCCTCTGTTATTTTTCCTTATTAATGTTACATTTTTAAGCTTCCAAAGAGTAAAAATATAATATAATATAATATAATTAAAAGACCACTATTGCAAAAAAGTGTCAGTCTTTTAGGGCATGTCTCTACCAGCTTTGCACATCTAGAGACTGAAATCCTTGCCCATTCTTCTTAGCAAAACAGCTCCAGCTCAGTCAGATTAGATGGACAGCGTTTGTGAACAGCAGTTTTCAGATCTTGCCACAGATTCTCGATTGGATTTAGATCTGGACTTTGACTGGGCCATTCTAACTCATAGATATGTTTTGTTTTAAACCACTCCATTGCTACCCTGGCTTTATGTTTAGGGTCATTGTCCTGCTGGAAGCCCCAGTCTCAAGTCTTTTGCAGTCTCCAAGAGGTTTTCTTCCAAGTTTGCCCTGTATTTAGAGTTGAGCTGAAATTTTCGTAATTTCGCATTACTATAATTACGCATGCGAAATTTGCGATTACGATGCGAAATTAGCGTAGCGAAATTGCCATTAAAATCGTAATTGAAAATACCGTAAGCGTAATTTTCAACGCGAAATTTCGCGTTTCGTTCATGCCGTAATTTCGCATTAAACGCTACCGTAATTTCGCGTTAAACCATAGTGCTCCGTATAATATAAAAAAGCCGCCGACTTTAAGGGTTAATAGCAAAGCCCCCTTAAATGATAAGAGCCTCAAATTTGGAGAATATATTAAGGAGATCAGGAGGAATAAGAGGAAAAAATTTTTTTTCAAAAAGACCTTATAGTTTTTGAGAAAATCGATGTTAAAGTTTCAAAGTAAAAATGTATACATTTAAAAACCCGCCGACTTTAACGGTTAATAGCAAAGCCTGCTTAAAGTTTAGGAACACCAAATTCCTAGGGTATATTAAGGGGATCAGTGGGAATAAGAGGAAAAATTTTTTTTTCAAAAAGACCTTATAGTTTTTGAGAAAATCGATTTTTAAGTTTCAAGGGCAAAAATGTCTTTTAAATGCGGAAAATGTCAGGTTTTTTTGCACAGGTAACAATAGTGTATTATTTTCATAGATTCCCCCAAGTGGGAAGAGTTTTACTTACTTCGTTCTGAGTGTGGGAAATATAAAAAAAAAACGACGTGGGGTCCCCCCTCCCAGACCTCTTTAACCCCTTGTCCCCCATGCAGGCTGGGATAGCCAGAATGCGGAGCACCGGGCGCGTGGGGCTCCGCACCCTGACTATACCAGCCCGCATGGTCCATGGATTGGGGGGTCTCGGAAGGGGAGGGGCAGCCAAGCTTTCCCCTCCCCCTCCGAGCCCTTGTCCAATCCAAGGACAAGGGGCTCTTCTCCACCTCCGATGGGCGGTGGAGGTGGAGGCCACGATTTCCTGGGTGGGGGGTTCATGGTGGAATCTGGGAGTCCCCTTTAAAAAGGGGTCCCCCAGATGCCCACCCCCCCTCCCAGGAGAAATGAGTATAGAGGTACTTGTACCCCTTACCCATTTCCTTTAAGAGTTAAAAGTAAATAAACACACAAACACATAGAAAAAGTATTTTAATTGAACAAAAAACATAACCACGAAAAAAGTCCTTTAATATTCTTAATTAACCATTAATACTTACCTGTCCCTTTAAATAAATGATCCCACGCAATATCCTCGGAAATGTTCTATCAGTTACAATGTAACAAAGTTATTACAATGTAACAACTTTGTTACATTGTAACTACGCCGCACCCGACGTCACTCACCGCCGCCGCCGCGTCTGCGCTGCAGGACCCGACAGAGCTCTGAGCTATAGCTCAGAGCTCTCGAAAGCATCTTTGTATTTGGGCTCCAAGGAGCCCCATTGGTCCTTAGCAGACCAATGGGGTTCCTTCTAATTTGAAGGAACCCCATTGGTCTGCTAAGGACCAATGAGGCTCCTTGGAGCCCAAATACAAAGATGCTTCTCAGAGCTCTGAGCTATATAACTCAGAGCTCTGTCGGGTCCGTGCAGGACGCTAAGTCCCCGCCGGCTCCGCTGCCCTCCCCGCCTCTCCCACATGTCACCCACATGTCACCCACATGTGGGTGACATGTGGGTGACAGATGTGGGCGGGGTGGACAGCGGGAGCTGCGGGGACTTAGCGTCCTGCATGGACGCGTATGCGGCGGCTGAGCGGCGAGTGGCGTCGGGTGCGGCGTAGTTACAATGTAACAAAGTTGTTACATTGTAATAACTTTGTTACATTGTAACTGATAGAACATTTCCGAGGATATTGCGAGGGAGCATTTATTTAAAGGGACAGGTAAGTATTAATGGTTAATTAAGAATATTAAAGGACTTTTTTCGTGGTTATGTTTTTTGTTCAATTAAAATACTTTTTCTAAGTGTCTGTGTGTTTATTTACTTTAACTCTTAAAGGAAATGGGTATGGGGTACAAGTACCTCTATACTCATTTCTCCTGGGAGGGGGGGTGGGCATCTGGGGGACCCCTTTTTAAAGAGGACTCCCAGATTCCACCATGAACCTCCCCCCCAGGAAATCGCGGCCTCCACCTCCACCGCCCATCGGAGGTGGAGAAGAGCCCCTTGTCCTTGGATTGGACAAGGGCTCGGAGGGGGAGGGGAAAGCTTGGCTGCCCCTCCCCTTCCGAGACCCCCCAATCCATGGACCATGCGGGCTGGTATAGTCAGGGTGCGGAGCCCCACGCGCCCGGTGCTCCGCATTCTGGCTATCCCAGCCTGCATGGGGGACAAGGGGTTAAAGAGGTCTGGGAGGGGGGACCCCACGTCGTTTTTTTTTTATATTTCCCACACTCAGAACGAAGTAAGTAAAACTCTTCCCACTTGGGGGAATCTATGAAAATAATACACTATTGTTACCTGTGCAAAAAAAACTGACATTTTCCGCATTTAAAAGACATTTTCGCCCTTGAAACTTAAAAATCGATTTTCTCAAAAACTATAAGGTCTTTTTGAAAAAAATTTTTTTCCTCTTATTCCCACTGATCCCCTTAATATACCCTGGGAATTTGGTGTTCCTAAACTTTAAGCAGGCTTTGCTATTAACCGTTAAAGTCGGCGGGTTTTTAAATGTTTACATTTTTCCTTTGAAACTTTAACATCGATTTTCTCAAAAACTATAAGGTCTTTTTGAAAAAAAAATTTTTCCTCTTATTCCTCCTGATCTCCTTAATATATTCTCCAAATTTAAGGCTCTTAGCATTTAAGGGGGCTTTGCTATTAACCCTTAAAGTCGGCGGCTTTTTTATATTATACGGAGCGTTACGGTTTAACGCGAAATTACGGTAGCGTTTAATGCGAAATTACGGCATGATACGACTGTAATGCGAAAATTACGCGAAAATTACGCTTACGCGAAATTTCGCGAAATCCTTCTTCATTACGATTATGTACTTACGGCCATAATCGTAATTACACTAATTACGCGAAATTTCGCAAAATCGTAATTAGGTCATTACACTCATCTCTGCCTGTATTTGGCTCCATCCATCTTCCCATCAACTCTGACCAGCTTCCCTGTCCCTGCTGAAGAGATGCACCCCCCGAGCATGATGCTGCCACCACCATATTTGACAGTGGGATGGTGTGTTCAAAGTGATGTGCAGTGTTAGTTTTTTGCCACACATAGCGTTTTGCGTTTTGGCCAGAAAGTTCCATTTTGGTCTCATCTGACCAGAGCACCTTCTTCCACATGGTTGCTGTGTCCCCCACATGGCTTGTGGCAAACTGCAAACTGGACTTCTTATGCTTTCTGTTAACAATGACTTTCTTCTTGCCACTCTTCCATAAAGGCCAACTTTGTACAGTGCATGACTAATAGTTGTCTTATGGACAGAGTCTCCCACCTGAGCTGTAGATCTCTGCAGCTCATCCAGAGTCACCATGGGCCTCTTGACTACATTTCTGATCAGCGCTCTCCTTGTACGGCCTGTGAGTTTAGGTGGATGGCCTTGTCTTGGTAGGTGTTCAGTTGTGCCATACTCCTTCCATTTCTGAATGATCGCTTGAACAGTGCTCCGTGGGATGTTCAAGGCTTTGGAAATCTTTTTGTAGCCTAAGCCTGTTTTAAATTTCTCAATAACTTGATCGCTGACCTGCCTTGTGTGTTCTTTGGACTTCACGGTGTTGTTGCTCCCAATATTCTCTTAGACAACCTCTAAGGCCCTCACAGAGCAGCTGTATTTGTACTGACATTAGATTACACACAGGCAGGGCCGGATTTCTGGGAAGGCCACAAAGGTCAAGGCCTAGGGCGATAAAAATTAGCAGGGCGATGGACTTTGAGAGATAAGAGGTCACGTGTCAAAGTAAATCATCTCTCCTGCTTTGCTCTGGTCTGCCTGAATTCCAGAGATCCCTGCATCTCTCTCACTTGTGTAGAGTGTGTTTGAGGACAGTTAATATGTGTTATTACCTGCTGAATATGTCGTATGTATGATGGTGGAGACATACAAGCTGCTGTGAGAAGTGCCAGCCTGGGTTTAGTAGCAGAGATCTTGAGTTCCGTAATTTTTTTTCATGCACAAATTCAGAATCACAAACAGGAATCTTCTCCGTCTGCACTGTCAGATTTATTACTGGTCTGGTCAGTGCTTAAAGACCTGTGACGTGTTAGATTTATGGTTTGTTTGTTTTTTTCCTAGGGAATGACCACAGTATTCTCTGTGCTAAAGTTTAACTCTTTCCTGACTCATTTTAGAAGAGCATTGTACTTTGCTAGCTAGCTATCAGTGAAACAGGATGGCAATTATATTACATTTATTTATATTTGCAAAACAAACTATGTATCTCCTTCTGATGCTGAATGTATATATAGTTGTGTGCTCTAACATCTTGTTAGTATAAATGTCTACAAACATATACAAAGTCTGAAGAAGCCAAAGGCTCACTGTTTTTATTTACAGTTAGCTAATACATGTTATCATTCTGTTGTAATAACTTCAAAACTTCCTACTGACTCCAGGGGCAAATCCAGGATTTTCAAGGGGGGGGTTCCTAAAAGGTTTATCTCGGCTAAGAACAATATGGAGTTCATAGTGAATCAAAACACACATATACTAGTTTTCTGTCTCTAAGATAAAGATTACTAGTGTTGCAAGTTGCAGCACACTCTTCATTGTGCCAATTCCACAGTTAATCCGACAATTATTTTGGCAGCCTCGCAGGGTCTCTCTTTCCCAATGCATATGCCACACGCCTTGAGAAAGGGAGACCCTGTAAGGCTCTACAACTATTGGATTAACTGTGGAACTGGTA